>NW_028239148.1:0-154502 GCF_036417535.1 Chlamydotis macqueenii
TAAACGTCGAAGCCCTGTTGGTCAGGGAAAGCCCGGAGCCCCAATGTCTGTGGTGCTGTAGATGCGCTGGGAATGGGCGGTGAGGAGCAGCAAGAGCTTGACAGGCTGGCACTTTCGGTGTGGGAGCAATCGTCCGACGTTTTTGATTTTTCAGGGTTTTTTTTCAGTGGGAGCCCAGGTGCATCTGGTGGTAAATGTCGAAGCCCTGTTCGTCAGGGAAAGTCCAGAGCCCTGATGTCTGTGGTGCTGTAGATGCGCTGGGAATGGCCGGTGAGTAGCAGCAAGAGCTTGACAGGCTGGCATTTAAGGTGTGGCAGGAATCGTCCGACATTTGTGTTTTTTGGGGTTTTTTTTTCAGGGGGCACCCAGGTGCAGCTGGTGGTAAATGTCGAAGCCCGGTTCGTCAGGGAAAGCCCGGAGCCCCGATGTCTGTGGTGCTGTAGATGCGCTGGGAATGGCCGGTGAGGAGCAGCAAGAGCTTGACTGGCTGGCACTTTTGGTGTGGGAGCAATCGTGCGATGTTCGTGATTTTTCGTTTATTTTTTTCAGTGGGCGCCCAGGTGCAGCTGGTGGTAAACGTCGAAGCCCTGTTGGTCAGGGAAAGCCCGGAGCCCCGATGTCTGTGGTGCTGTAGATGCGCTGGGAATGGCCGGTGAGGAGCAGCAAGAGCTTGACTGGCTGGCACTTTTGGTGTGGGAGCAATCGTGCGATGTTCGTGATTTTTCGTTTATTTTTTTCAGTGGGCGCCCAGGTGCAGCTGGTGGTAAACGTCGAAGCCCTGTTGGTCAGGGAACGCCCGGAGCCCCGATGTCTGTGGTGTTGTAGATGCGCTGGGAACGGCCGGTGAGGAGCAGCAAGAGGTTGAGAGGCTGGCATTTAAAGTGTGGCAGGAATCGTCCGACATTTGTGATTGTTGGGGTTTTTTTTTCAGGGGGCACCCAGGTGCAGCTGGTGGTAAATGTCGAAGCCCGGTTCGTCAGGGAAAGCCCGGAGCCCCGATGTCTGTGGTGCTGTAGATGCGCTGGGAATGGCCGGTGAGGAGCAGCAAGAGCTTGACTGGCTGGGACTTTCGGTGTGGGATCAATCGTCCGACGTTCGTGATTTTTCGGGGTTTTTTTTCAGTGGGCGCCCAGGTTCAGCTGGTGGTAAACGTCGAAGCCCTGTTGGTCAGGGAAAGCCCACAGCCCCGATGTCTGTGGTGCTGTAGATGCGCTGCCAATGGCCGGTGAGGAGCAGCAAGAGCTTGTGTTGCTGGCACTTTCGGTGTGGGATCAATCGTCCGATGTTCGTGATTTTTCGGGGTTTTACTTTCAGTGTGCGCCCAGGTTCAGCTGGTGGTAAACGTCGAAGCCCTGTTGGTCAGGGAAAGCCCGGAGCCCCGATGTCTGTGGTGCTGTAGATGCGCTGCCAATGGCCGGTGAGGAGCAGCAAGAGCTTGACTGGCTGGCACTTTTGGTGTGGGAGCAATCGTCCGACGTTCGTGATTTTTGGGGGTTTTATTTCAGTGGGCGCCCAGGTTCAGCTGGTGGTAAATGTCGAAGCCCTGTTGGTCAGGGAAAGCCCGGAGTCCCGATGTCTGTGGTGCTGTAGATGCGCTGGGAATGGCCGGTGAGGAGCAGCAAGAGCTTGACAGGCTGGCACTTTTGGTGTGGGAGCAATCGTCCGACGTTCGTGATTTTTCGGGGTTTTATTTCAGTGGGCACCCAGGTGCAGCTGGTGGTAAATGTCGAAGCCCTGTTGGTCAGGGAAAGCCCGGAGCCCCGATGTCTGTGGTGCTGTAGATGCGCTGCCAATGGCCGTTGAGGAGCAGCAAGAGCTTGACTGGCTGGGACTTTCGGTGTGGGAGCAATCGTCCGACGTTTGTGATTTTTCGGGGTTATTTTTCAGTGGGCGCCCAGGTTCAGCTGGTGGTAAACGTCGAAGCCCTGTTGGTCAGGGAAAGCCCGGAGCTCCGATGTCTGTAGTGCTGTAGATGAGCTGCCAGTGGCCGGTGAGGAACTGCAAGAGCTTGACTGGCTGGCACTTTCGGTGTGGGATCAATTGTCTGACGTTCGAGATTTTTCAGGGTTTTTTTTCAGTGGCCAACTAGGTGCAGCTGGTGGTAAATGTCGAAGGCCTGTTGGTCAGGGAAAGCCCGGAGCCCCGATGTCTGTGGTGCTGTAGATGCACTGCCAAAGTCCGGTGAGTAGCAGCAAGAGCTTGAGTTGCTGGCACTTTCGTTGTGGGAGCAATCGTCCGACGTTCGTGATTTTTCGGGGTTTTATTTCAGTGGGCGCCCAGGTGCAGCTGGTGGTAAATGTCGAAGCCCTGTTGGTCAGGGAAAGCCCGGAGCCCCGATGTCTGTGGTGCTGTAGATGCGCTGGGAATGGGCGGTGAGGAGCAGCAAGAGCTTGACTGGCTGGCACTTTCAATGTGGGAGCAATCGTCCGACGTTTGTGATTTTTCGGGTTTTTTTTCCAGTGGGCGCCCAGGTTCAGCTGGTGGTAAACGTCGAAGCCCTGTTCGTGAGGGAATGCCCGGAGCCCCGATGTCTGTGGTGCTGTAGATGCGCTGGGAATGGCCGGTGAGGAGCAGCAAGAGCTTGACTGTCTGGCACTTTTAGTGTAGGAGCAATCGTCCGACGTTCGTGATTTTTCGGGGTTCTTTTCAGTGGGAGCCCAGGTGCAGCTGGTGGTAAATGTCGAAGCCCTGTTGGTCAGGGAAAGCCCGGAGCCCCGATGTCTGTGGTGCTGTAGATGCGCTGCCACTGTCCGGTGAGGAGCAGCAAGAGTTTGACTGGCTGGCACTTTTGGTGTGGGAGCAATCGTCCGACGTTCGTCCTTTTTCAGGGTTTTTTTTCAGTGGGCAACCAGGTGCAGCTGGTGGTAAACGTCGAAGGCCTGTTGGTCAGGGAAAGCCCGGAGCCACGATGTCTGTGGTGCTGTAGATGCGCTGCAAATGGCCGGTGAGGAGCAGCAAGAGCTTGACTGGCTGGCACTTTCGGTGTGGTAGCAATCGTCCGACGTTCGTGATTTTTCGGGGTTTTACTTTCAGTGGGCGCCCAGGTGCAGCTGATGGTAAATGTCGAAGCCCTCTTGGTCAGGGAAAGCGTAGAACCCCGATGTCTGTGGTGCTGTAGATGCACTGCCAAAGTCCGGTGAGTAGCAGCAAGAGCTTGAGTTGCTGGCACTTTCGGTGTGGGAGGAATCGTCTGACGTTCGTGATTTTTCGGGGTTTTTTTTCAGTGGGCGCCCAGGTGCAGCTGGTGGTAAACGTCGAAGCCCTGTTGGTCAGGGAAAGCCCGGAGCCCCGATGCCTGTGGTGCTGTAGATGCACTGCCAAAGTCCGGTGAGGAGCAGCAAGAGCTTGACTGTCTGGCACTTTTGGTGTGGGAGCAATCGTCCGACGTTCGTGATTTTTGGGGGTTTTATTTCAGTGGGCGCCCAGGTGCAGCTGGTGGTAAATGTCGAAGCCCTGTTGGTCAGGGAAAGCCCGGAGCCCCGATGTCTGTGGTGCTGTAGATGCGCTGGGAATGGCCGGTGTTCAGCAGCTAGAGCTTGACTGTCTGGCACTTTTGGTGTGGGAGCAATCGTCCGACGTTCGTCATTTTTCAGGGTTTTTTTTTCAGTGGGCGCCCAGGTGCAGCTGGTGGTAAACGTCGAAGCCCTGTTGGTCAGGGAAAGCCCGGAGCCCCGATGTCTGTGGTGCTGTAGATGCGCTGGGAATGGCCGGTGTTCAGCAGCTAGAGCTTGACTGTCTGGCACTTCTGGTGTGGGAGCAATCGTCGGACGTTCGTGATTTTTCGGGGTTCTTTTCAGTGGGAGCCCAGGTGCAGCTGGTGGTAAATGTCGAAGCCCTGATGGTCAGGGAAAGCCCGGAGCCCCGATGTCTGTGGTGCTGTAGATGCACTGCCACTGTCCGGTGAGGAGCAGCAAGAGCTTGACTGGCTGGCACTTTTGGTGTGGGAGCAATCGTCCGACGTTCGTCATTTTTCAGGGTTTTTTTTCAGGGGGCGCCCAGGTTCAGCTAGTGGTAAACGTCGAAGCCCTGTTGGTCAAGGAAAGCTCGGAGCCCCGATGTCTGTGGTGCTGTAGATGCGCTGCCAAAGTCCGGTCAGGAGCAGCAAGAGCTTGACTGGCTGGCACTTTCGGTGTGGGAGCAATCGTCCGACGTTCGTGATTTTTCGGGCTTTTATTTCAGTGGGCGCCCAGGTTCAGCTGGTGGTAAACGTCGAAGCCCTGTTGGTCAGGGAACGCCCGGAGCCCCGGTGTCGGTGGTGCTGTAGATGCGCTGGGAATGGCCGGTGAGGAGCAGCAAGAGCTTGACTGGCTGGCACTTTTGGTGTGGGAGCAATCGTCCGACGTTCGTGATTTTTCATTTATTTTTTTCAGTGGGCGCCCAGGTGCAGCTGGTGGTAAACGTCGAAGCTCTGTTGTTCAGGGAAAGCGGAGAACCCCGATGTCTGTGGTGCTGTAGATGCACTGCCAAAGTCCGGTGAGTAGCAGCAAGAGCTTGAGTTGCTGGCACTTTCGTTGTGGGAGCAATCGTCCGACGTTCGTGATTTTTCGGGGTTTTATTTCAGTGGGCGCCCAGGTTCAGCTGGTGGTAAACGTCGAAGCCCTGTTGGTCAGGGAAAGCCCGGAGTCCCGATGTCTGTGGTGCTGTAGATGCGCTGCCAATGCCCGGTGAGGAGCAGCAAGAGCTTGACTGGCTGGCACTTTTGGTGTGGGAGCAATCGTCCGACGTTCGTGATTTTTCGGGGTTTTACTTTCAGTGGGCGCACAGGTGCAGCTGGTGGTAAATGTCGAAGCCGTGTTGGTCAGGGAAAGCCCGGAGCCCCGATGTCTGTGGTGCTGTAGATGCGCTGGGAATGGGCGGTGAGGAGCAGCAGGAGCTTGAGTTGCTGGCACTTTCAGTGTGGGAGCAATCGTCGGACGTTTGTGATTTTTGGGGATTTTTATTCACTGGGCGCCCAGGTTCAGTAGGTGGTAAACATCGAAGGCCTGTTGGTCAGGGAAAGCCCAGAGCCCCGATGTCTGTGGTGCTGTAGATGCGCTGGGAATGGCCGGTGAGGAGCAGCAAGAGCTTGACAGGCTGGCATTTAAGGTGTGGCAGGAATCGTCCGACGTTCGTGATTTTTGGGGTTTTTTTTTCAGGGGGCACCCAGGTGCAGCTGGTGGTAAATGTCGAAGCCCTGTTGGTCAGGGAAAGCCCGGAGCCCCGATGTCTGTGGTGCTGTAGATGCACTGCCAAAGTCCGGTGAGGAGCAGCAAGAGCTTGACAGGCTGGCACTTTCGGTGTGGGAGCAATCGTCCGACGTTCGTGATTTTTCGGGGTTCTTTTCAGTGGGAGCCCAGCTGCAGCGAGTGGTAAACGTCGAAGCCGTGTTGGTCAGGGAAAGCCCGGAGCCCCGATGTCTGTGGTGCTGTAGATGCGCTGGGAATGTGCGGTGAGGAGCAGCAAGAGCTTGACAGGCTGGCACTTTCGGTGTGGGAGCAATCGTCCGACGTTTTTGATTTTTCAGGGTTTTTTTTCAGTGGGAGCCCAGGTGCATCTGGTGGTAAATGTCGAAGCCCTGTTCGTCAGGGAAAGTCCAGAGCCCTGATGTCTGTGGTGCTGTAGATGCGCTGGGAATGGCCGGTGAGTAGCAGCAAGAGCTTGACAGGCTGGCATTTAAGGTGTGGCAGGAATCGTCCGACATTTGTGTTTTTTGGGGTTTTTTTTTCAGGGGGCACCCAGGTGCAGCTGGTGGTAAATGTCGAAGCCCGGTTCGTCAGGGAAAGCCCGGAGCCCCGATGTCTGTGGTGCTGTAGATGCGCTGGGAATGGCCGGTGAGGAGCAGCAAGAGCTTGACTGGCTGGCACTTTTGGTGTGGGAGCAATCGTGCGATGTTCGTGATTTTTCGTTTATTTTTTTCAGTGGGCGCCCAGGTGCAGCTGGTGGTAAACGTCGAAGCCCTGTTGGTCAGGGAAAGCCCGGAGCCCCGATGTCTGTGGTGCTGTAGATGCGCTGGGAATGGCCGGTGAGGAGCAGCAAGAGCTTGACTGGCTGGCACTTTTGGTGTGGGAGCAATCGTGCGATGTTCGTGATTTTTCGTTTATTTTTTTCAGTGGGCGCCCAGGTGCAGCTGGTGGTAAACGTCGAAGCCCTGTTGGTCAGGGAACGCCCGGAGCCCCGATGTCTGTGGTGTTGTAGATGCGCTGGGAACGGCCGGTGAGGAGCAGCAAGAGGTTGAGAGGCTGGCATTTAAAGTGTGGCAGGAATCGTCCGACATTTGTGATTGTTGGGGTTTTTTTTTCAGGGGGCACCCAGGTGCAGCTGGTGGTAAATGTCGAAGCCCGGTTCGTCAGGGAAAGCCCGGAGCCCCGATGTCTGTGGTGCTGTAGATGCGCTGGGAATGGCCGGTGAGGAGCAGCAAGAGCTTGACTGGCTGGGACTTTCGGTGTGGGATCAATCGTCCGACGTTCGTGATTTTTCGGGGTTTTTTTTCAGTGGGCGCCCAGGTTCAGCTGGTGGTAAACGTCGAAGCCCTGTTGGTCAGGGAAAGCCCACAGCCCCGATGTCTGTGGTGCTGTAGATGCGCTGCCAATGGCCGGTGAGGAGCAGCAAGAGCTTGTGTTGCTGGCACTTTCGGTGTGGGATCAATCGTCCGACGTTCGTGATTTTTGGGGGTTTTATTTCAGTGGGCGCCCAGGTTCAGCTGGTGGTAAATGTCGAAGCCCTGTTGGTCAGGGAAAGCCCGGAGTCCCGATGTCTGTGGTGCTGTAGATGCGCTGGGAATGGCCGGTGAGGAGCAGCAAGAGCTTGACAGGCTGGCACTTTTGGTGTGGGAGCAATCGTCCGACGTTCGTGATTTTTCGGGGTTTTATTTCAGTGGGCACCCAGGTGCAGCTGGTGGTAAATGTCGAAGCCCTGTTGGTCAGGGAAAGCCCGGAGCCCCGATGTCTGTGGTGCTGTAGATGCGCTGCCAATGGCCGTTGAGGAGCAGCAAGAGCTTGACTGGCTGGGACTTTCGGTGTGGGAGCAATCGTCCGACGTTTGTGATTTTTCGGGGTTTTTTTTCAGTGGGCGCCCAGGTTCAGCTGGTGGTAAACGTCGAAGCCCTGTTGGTCAGGGAAAGCCCGGAGCTCCGATGTCTGTAGTGCTGTAGATGAGCTGCCAGTGGCCGGTGAGGAACTGCAAGAGCTTGACTGGCTGGCACTTTCGGTGTGGGATCAATTGTCTGACGTTCGAGATTTTTCAGGGTTTTTTTTCAGTGGCCAACTAGGTGCAGCTGGTGGTAAATGTCGAAGGCCTGTTGGTCAGGGAAAGCCCGGAGCCCCGATGTCTGTGGTGCTGTAGATGCACTGCCAAAGTCCGGTGAGTAGCAGCAAGAGCTTGAGTTGCTGGCACTTTCGTTGTGGGAGCAATCGTCCGACGTTCGTGATTTTTCGGGGTTTTATTTCAGTGGGCGCCCAGGTGCAGCTGGTGGTAAATGTCGAAGCCCTGTTGGTCAGGGAAAGCCCGGAGCCCCGATGTCTGTGGTGCTGTAGATGCGCTGGGAATGGGCGGTGAGGAGCAGCAAGAGCTTGACTGGCTGGCACTTTCAATGTGGGAGCAATCGTCCGATGTTCGTGATTTTTCTTTTATTTTTTTCAGTGGGCGCCCAGGTGCAGCTGGTGGTAAACGTCGAAGCCCTGTTGGTCAGGGAAAGCGCAGAACCCTGATGTCTGTGGTGCTGTAGATGCACTGCCAAAGTCCGGTGAGTAGCAGCAAGAGCTTGAGTTGCTGGCACTTTTGTTGTGGGAGCAATCGTCCGACGTTCGTGATTTTTTGGGGTTTTATTTCAGTGGGCGCCCAAGTGCAGCTGGTGGTAAATGTCGAAGCCCTGTTGGTCAGGGAAAGCCCGGAGCCCCGATGTCTGTGGTGCTGTAGATGCGCTGGGAATGGCCGGTGAGGAGCAGCAAGAGCTTGACTGGCTGGCACTTTCAATGTGGGAACAATCGTCCGACGTTTGTGATTTTTCGGGTTTTTTTTCCAGTGGGCGCCCAGGTTCAGCTGGTGGTAAACGTCGAAGCCCTGTTCGTCAGGGAATGCCCGGAGCCCCGATGTCTGTGGTGCTGTAGATGCGCTGGGAATGGCCGGTGAGGAGCAGCAAGAGCTTGACTGTCTGGCACTTTTAGTGTAGGAGCAATCGTCCGACGTTCGTGATTTTTCGGGGTTCTTTTCAGTGGGAGCCCAGGTGCAGCTGGTGGTAAATGTCGAAGCCCTGTTGGTCAGGGAAAGCCCGGAGCCCCGATGTCTGTGGTGCTGTAGATGCGCTGCCACTGTCCGGTGAGGAGCAGCAAGAGTTTGACTGGCTGGCACTTTTGGTGTGGGAGCAATCGTCCGACGTTCGTCCTTTTTCAGGGTTTTTTTTCAGTGGGCAACCAGGTGCAGCTGGTGGTAAACGTCGAAGGCCTGTTGGTCAGGGAAAGCCCGGAGCCACGATGTCTGTGGTGCTGTAGATGCGCTGCAAATGGCCGGTGAGGAGCAG
Organism: Chlamydotis macqueenii; assembly: GCF_036417535.1. Taxonomy (NCBI): domain Eukaryota; kingdom Metazoa; phylum Chordata; class Aves; order Otidiformes; family Otididae; genus Chlamydotis; species Chlamydotis macqueenii. The sequence goes on from NW_028239148.1 coordinate 8,495, forward strand.
CAAGAGCTTGACTGGCTGGCACTTTCGGTGTGGTAGCAATCGTCCGACGTTCGTGATTTTTCGGGGTTTTACTTTCAGTGGGCGCCCAGGTGCAGCTGATGGTAAATGTCGAAGCCCTCTTGGTCAGGGAAAGCGTAGAACCCCGATGTCTGTGGTGCTGTAGATGCACTGCCAAAGTCCGGTGAGTAGCAGCAAGAGCTTGAGTTGCTGGCACTTTCGGTGTGGGAGGAATCGTCTGACGTTCGTGATTTTTCGGGGTTTTTTTTCAGTGGGCGCCCAGGTGCAGCTGGTGGTAAACGTCGAAGCCCTGTTGGTCAGGGAAAGCCCGGAGCCCCGATGCCTGTGGTGCTGTAGATGCACTGCCAAAGTCCGGTGAGGAGCAGCAAGAGCTTGACTGTCTGGCACTTTTGGTGTGGGAGCAATCGTCCGACGTTCGTGATTTTTGGGGGTTTTATTTCAGTGGGCGCCCAGGTGCAGCTGGTGGTAAATGTCGAAGCCCTGTTGGTCAGGGAAAGCCGGGAGCCCCGATGTCTGTGGTGCTGTAGATGCGCTGGGAATGGCCGGTGTTCAGCAGCTAGAGCTTGACTGTCTGGCACTTTTGGTGTGGGAGCAATCGTCCGACGTTCGTCATTTTTCAGGGTTTTTTTTCAGTGGGCGCCCAGGTGCAGCTGGTGGTAAACGTCGAAGCCCTGTTGGTCAGGGAAAGCCCGGAGCCCCGATGTCTGTGGTGCTGTAGATGCGCTGGGAATGGCCGGTGTTCAGCAGCTAGAGCTTGACTGTCTGGCACTTCTGGTGTGGGAGCAATCGTCGGACGTTCGTGATTTTTCGGGGTTCTTTTCAGTGGGAGCCCAGGTGCAGCTGGTGGTAAATGTCGAAGCCCTGATGGTCAGGGAAAGCCCGGAGCCCCGATGTCTGTGGTGCTGTAGATGCACTGCCACTGTCCGGTGAGGAGCAGCAAGAGCTTGACTGGCTGGCACTTTTGGTGTGGGAGCAATCGTCCGACGTTCGTCATTTTTCAGGGTTTTTTTTCAGGGGGCGCCCAGGTTCAGCTAGTGGTAAACGTCGAAGCCCTGTTGGTCAAGGAAAGCTCGGAGCCCCGATGTCTGTGGTGCTGTAGATGCGCTGCCAAAGTCCGGTCAGGAGCAGCAAGAGCTTGACTGGCTGGCACTTTCGGTGTGGGAGCAATCGTCCGACGTTCGTGATTTTTCGGGCTTTTATTTCAGTGGGCGCCCAGGTTCAGCTGGTGGTAAACGTCGAAGCCCTGTTGGTCAGGGAACGCCCGGAGCCCCGGTGTCGGTGGTGCTGTAGATGCGCTGGGAATGGCCGGTGAGTAGCAGCAAGAGCTTGACTGGCTGGCACTTTTGGTGTGGGAGCAATCGTCCGACGTTCGTGATTTTTCATTTGTTTTTTTCAGTGGGCGCCCAGGTGCAGCTGGTGGTAAACGTCGAAGCTCTGTTGTTCAGGGAAAGCGGAGAACCCCGATGTCTGTGGTGCTGTAGATGCACTGCCAAAGTCCGGTGAGTAGCAGCAAGGGCTTGAGTTGCTGGCACTTTCGTTGTGGGAGCAATCGTCCGACGTTCGTGATTTTTCGGGGTTTTATTTCAGTGGGCGCCCAGGTTCAGCTGGTGGTAAACGTCGAAGCCCTGTTGGTCAGGGAAAGCGTAGAGCCCCGATGTCTGTGGTGCTGTAGATGCGCTGGGAATGGCCGCTGAGGAGCAGCAAGAGCTTGTGTTGCTGGCACTTTTGGTGTGGGAGCAATTGTCCGACGTTCGTGATTTTTCGGGGTTTTATTTCAGTGGGCGCCCAGGTGCAGCGGGTGGTAAACGTCGAAGCCCTGTTGGTCAGGGAAAGCGTAGAGCCCCGATGTCTGTGGTGCTGTAGATGCGCTGGGAATGGCCGCTGAGGAGCAGCAAGAGCTTGAGTTGCTGGCACTTTCGGTGTGGGAGCAATTGTCCGACGTTCGTGATTTTTCGGGGTTCTTTTCAGTGGGCGCCCAGGTGCAGCTGGTGGTAAATGTCGAAGCCCTGTTGGTCAGGGAAAGTCCAGAGCCCTGATGTCTGTGGTGCTGTAGATGCGCTGGGAATGGGCGGTGAGGAGCAGCAAGAGCTTGACAGGCTGGCATTTAAGGTGTGGGAGCAATCGTCCGACGTTCGTGATTTTTCGGGGTTTTATTTCAGTGGGCGCCCAGGTTCAGCTGGTGGTAAACGTCGAAGCCCTGTTGGTCAGGGAAAGCTCGGAGCCCCGATACCTGTGGTGCTGTAGATGCGCTGCCAATGGGTGGTGAGTAGCAGCAAGAGCTTGGCTGGCTGGCACTTTTGGTGTGGGAGCAATCGTCCGACGTTCGTGATTTTTCAGGGTTTTTTTTCAGTGGGTAACCAGATGCAGCTGGTGGTAAACGTCGAAGCCCTGTTCGTCAGGGAAAGTCCAGAGCCCTGATGTCTGTGGTGCTGTAGATGCGCTGGGAATGGCCGGTAAGTAGCAGCAAGAGCTTGACAGGCTGGCATTTAAGGTGTGGCAGGAATCGTCTGACATTTGTGATTTTTGGGGTTTTTTTTTCAGGGGGCACCCAGGTGCAGCTGGTGGTAAATGTCGAAGCCCTGTTGTTCAGGGAAAGCGCAGAACCCCGATGTCTGTGGTGCTGTAGATGCACTGGGAACGGCCGGTGAGTAGCAGCAAGAGCTTGAGTTGCTGGCACTTTCGGTGTGGGAGGAATCGTCCGACGTTCGTGATTTTTCGGGGTTTTATTTCAGTGGGCGCCCAGGTGCAGCTGGTGGTAAACGTTGAAGCCCTGTCGGTCAGGGAAAGCTCGGAGCCCCGATATCTGTGGTGCTGTAGATGCGCTGCCAATGGCCGGTGAGGAGCAGCAAGAGCTTGACTGGCTGGCACTTTGGGTGTGGGAGCAATCGTCCGATGTTCGTGATTTTTCGGGGTTTTATTTCAGTGGGCGCCCAGGTGCAGCTGGTGGTAAACGTCGAAGCCCTGTTGGTCAGGGAAAGCCCGGAGCCCCGATGTCTGTGGTGCTGTAGATGCGCTGGGAATGGCCGGTGTTCAGCAGCTAGAGCTTGACTGTCTGGCACTTTTGGTGTGGGAGCAATCGTCCGACGTTCGTGATTTTTCGGGGTTCTTTTCAGTGGGAGCCCAGGTTCAGCGAGTGGTAAACGTCGAAGCCCTGTTGGTCAGGGAAAGCCCGGAGCCCCGATGTCTGTGGTGCTGTAGATGCACTGCCACTCTCCGGTGAGGAGCAGCAAGAGCTTGACTGGCTGGCACTTTTGGTGTGGGAGCAATCGTCCGACGTTCGTGATTTTTCGGGGTTTTACTTTCAGTGGGCGCACAGGTGCAGCTGGTGGTAAATGTCGAAGCCGTGTTGGTCAGGGAAAGCCCGGAGCCCCGATGTCTGTGGTGCTGTAGATGCGCTGGGAATGGGCGGTGAGGAGCAGCAGGAGCTTGAGTTGCTGGCACTTTCAGTGTGGGAGCAATCGTCGGACGTTTGTGATTTTTGGGGATTTTTATTCACTGGGCGCCCAGGTTCAGTAGGTGGTAAACATCGAAGGCCTGTTGGTCAGGGAAAGCCCAGAGCCCCGATGTCTGTGGTGCTGTAGATGCGCGGGGAATGGCCGGTGAGGAGCAGCAAGAGCTTGACAGGCTGGCATTTAAGGTGTGGCAGGAATCGTCCGACGTTCGTGATTTTTGGGGTTTTTTTTTCAGGGGGCACCCAGGTGCAGCTGGTGGTAAATGTCGAAGCCCTGTTGGTCAGGGAAAGCCCGGAGCCCCGATGTCTGTGGTGCTGTAGATGCACTGCCAAAGTCCGGTGAGGAGCAGCAAGAGCTTGACAGGCTGGCACTTTCGGTGTGGGAGCAATCGTCCGACGTTCGTGATTTTTCGGGGTTCTTTTCAGTGGGAGCCCAGCTGCAGCGAGTGGTAAACGTCGAAGCCCTGTTGGTCAGGGAAAGCCCGGAGCCCCGATGTCTGTGGTGCTGTAGATGCGCTGGGAATGGGCGGTGAGGAGCAGCAAGAGCTTGACAGGCTGGCACTTTCGGTGTGGGAGCAATCGTCCGACGTTTTTGATTTTTCAGGGTTTTTTTTCAGTGGGAGCCCAGGTGCAGCTGGTGGTAAATGTCGAAGCCCTGTTCGTCAGGGAAAGTCCAGAGCCCTGATGTCTGTGGTGCTGTAGATGCGCTGGGAATGGCCGGTGAGTAGCAGCAAGAGCTTGACAGGCTGGCATTTAAGGTGTGGCAGGAATCGTCCGACATTTGTGTTTTTTGGGGTTTTTTTTTCAGGGGGCACCCAGGTGCAGCTGGTGGTAAATGTCGAAGCCCGGTTCGTCAGGGAAAGCCCGGAGCCCCGATGTCTGTGGTGCTGTAGATGCGCTGCCAATGGGCGATGAGGAGCAGCAAGAGCTTGACTTGCTGGCACTTTCGGTGTGGGAGCAATCGTCCGACGTTCGTGATTTTTCGTTTATTTTTTTCAGTGGGCGCCCAGGTTCAACTGGTGGTAAACGTCGAAGGCCTGTTGGTCAGGGAAAGCGCAGAGCCCCGATGTCTGTGGTGTTGTAGATGCGCTGCCAATAGCCGGTGAGGAGCAGCAAGAGGCTCACATGCTGGCACTTTCGTTGTGGGTGCAATCGTCCGACGTTCGTGATTTTTGCGGTTTTTTTTTCAGTGGGCGCCCAGGTGCAGCTGGTGGTAAACGTTGAAGCCCTGTTCGTCAGGGAAATTCCAGAGCCCTGATGTCTGTGGTGCTATAGATGCGCTGGGAATGTCCGGTGAGTAGCAGCAAGAGCTTGACAGGCTGGCATTTAAGGTGTGGCAGGAATCGTCCGACATTTGTGATTTTTGGAGTTTTTTTTTCAGGCGGCACCCAGGTGCAGCTGGTGGTAAACGTCGAAGCCCTGTTGGTCAGGGAAAGCCCGGAGCCCCGATGTCTGTGGTGCTGTAGATGCGCTGGGAATGGCCGGTGATGAGCAGCAAGAGCTTGACTGGCTGGCACTTTCGGTGTGGGAGCAATCGTGCGATGTTCGTGATTTTTCGTTTATTTTTTTCAGTGGGCGCCCAGGTGCAGCTGGTGGTAAACGTTGAAGCCCTGTTGGTCAGGGAAAGCCCGGAGCCGGGATGTCTGTGGTGCTGTAGATGCACTGCCACTGTCCGGTGAGGAGCAGCAAGAGCTTGACTGGCTGGCACTTTTGGTGTGGGAGCAATCGTCCGACGTTCGAGATTTTTCGGGGTTTTATTTCAGTGGGCGCCCAGGTGCAGCTGGTGGTAAACGTCGAAGCCCTGTTGGTCAGGGAAAGCCCGGAGCCCCGATGTCTGTGGTGCTGTAGATGCGCTGGGAATGGCCGGTGATGAGCAGCAAGAGCTTGACTGGCTGGCACTTTCGGTGTGGGAGCAATCGTGCGATGTTCGTGATTTTTCGTTTATTTTTTTCAGTGGGCGCCCACGTGCAGCTGGTGGTAAATGTCGAAGCCCTGTTGGTCAGGGAAAGCCCGGAGCCCCGATGTCTGTGGTGCTGTAGATGCGCCTCGAATGTCCGGTGAGGAGCAGCAAGAGCTTGAGTTGCTGGCACTTTCGGTGTGGGAGCAATCGTCCGACGTTTGTGATTTTTCGTTTATTTTTTTCAGTGGGCGCCCAGGTGCAGCGGGTGGTAAACGTCGAAGCCCTGTTGGTCAGGGAAAGCCCGGAGCCCCGATGTCTGTGGTGCTGTAGATGCGTTCGGAATGGGCGGTGAGGAGCAGCAAGAGCTTGACTGGCTGGCACTTTCAGTGTGGGAGCAATAGTCCGACGTTTGTGATTTTTGGGGGTTTTATTTCAGTGGGCGCCCAGGTTCAGCTGGTGGTAAACGTCGAAGCCCAGTTGGTCAGGGAAAGCCCGGAGCCCCGATGTCTGTGGTGTTGTAGATGCGCTGGGAATGGGAGGTGAGTAGCAGCAAGAGCTTGAGTTGCTGGCACTTTCAGTGTGGGAGCAATCGTCCGACGTTCGTGATTTTTCGGGGTTTTATTTCAGTGGGCGCCCAGGTGCAGCTGGTGGTAAACGTTGAAGCCCTGTTGGTCAGGGAAAGCTCGGAGCCCCGATGTCTGTGGTGCTGTAGATTCCCTGCCAATGGCCGGTGAGGAGCAGCAAGAGCTTGACAGGCTGGCACTTTTGGTGTGGGAGCAATCGTCCGATGTTCGTGATTTTTCGTTTATTTTTTTCAGTGGGCGCCCAGGTGCAGCTGGTGGTAAACGTCGAAGCCCAGTTGGTCAGGGAAAGCCCGGAGTCCCGATGTCTGTGGTGCTGTAGATGCGCTGCCAATGCCCGGTGATGAGCAGCAAGAGCTTGACTGGCTGGCACTTTCAATGTGGGAACAATCGTCCGACGTTCGTGATTTTTTGGGTTTTTTTTCCAGTGGGCGCCCAGGTTCAGCTGGTGGTAAACGTCGAAGCCCTGTTGGTCAGGGAAAGCCCGGAGCCCCGATGTCTGTGGTGCTGTAGATGCGCTGGGAATGGCCGGTGAGGAGCAGCAAGAGATTGTGTTGCTGGCAATTTCGGTTTGGGTGCAATCGTCCGACGTTCGTGATTTTTCGGGGTTTTTTTCAGTGGGAGCCCAGGTGCAGCGAGTGGTAAACGTCGAAGCCCTGTTGGTCAGGGAAAGCCCGGAGCTCCGATGTCTGTGGTGCTGTAGATGAGCTGCCAGTGGCCGGTGAGGAACTGCAAGAGCTTGACTGGCTGGCACTTTCGGTGTGGGATCAATTGTCCGACGTTTTTGATTTTTCAGGGTTTTTTTTCAGTGACCAACTAGGTGCAGCTGGTGGTAAATGTCGAAGGCCTGTTGGTCAGGGAAAGCCCAGAGCCGCGATGTCTGTGGTGCTGTAGATGCACTGGGAATGGCCGGTGAGGAGCAGCAAGAGCTTGAGTTGCTGGCACTTTCAGTGTGGGACGAATCGTCTGACGTTTTTGATTTTTCAGGGTTTTTTTTCAGTGGGTAACCAGGTGCAGCTGGTGGTAAATGTCGAAGCCCTGTTGGTCAGGGAAAGCCCGGAGCCCCGATGTCTGTGGTGCTGTAGATGCACTGCCAAAGTCCGGTGAGTAGCAGCAAGAGCTTGAGTTGCTGGCACTTTCGTTGTGGGAGCAATCGTCCGACGTTCGTGATTTTTCGGGGTTTTATTTCAGTGGGAGCCCAGGTGCAGCTGGTGGTAAATGTCGAAGCCCTGTTGGTCAGGGAAAGCCCGGAGCCCCGATGTCTGTGGTGCTGTAGATGCGCTGCCACTCTCCGGTGAGGAGCAGCAAGAGCTTGAGTTGCTGGCACTTTCGTTGTGGGAGCAATCGTCCGACGTTTGTGATTTTTGGGGGTTTTATTTCAGTGGGCGCCCAGGTGCAGCTGGTGGTAAATGTCGAAGCCCTGATGGTCAGGGAAAGCCCGGAGCCGCGATGTCTGTGGTGCTGTAGATGCGCTGCCAATGGCCGGTGAGGAGCAGCAAGAGCTTGACTGGCTGGCACTTTCAATGTGGTAACAATCGTCCGACGTTCGTGATTTTTCGGGTTTTTTTTCCAGTGGGCGCCCAGGTTCAGCTGGTGGTAAACGTCGAAGCCCTGTTCGTCAGGGAAAGCCCGGAGCCCCGATGTCTGTGGTGCTGTAGATGCGCTGGGAATGGGCGGTGAGGAGCAGCAAGAGCTTGACTGGCTGGCACTTTCGTTGTGGGAGCAATCGTCCGACATTCGTGATTTTTCGGGCTTTTATTTCAGTGGGAGCCGAGGTGCAGCTGGTGGTAAATGTCGAAGCCCTGATGGTCAGGGAAAGCCCGGAGCCCCGATGTCTGTGGTGCTGTAGATGCACTGCCAAAGTCCGGTGAGCAGCAGCAAGAGCTTGACTGGCTGACACTTTGTGTGTGGGCGCAATCATCGGACGTTCGTGATTTTTCGGGGTTTTATTTCAGTGGGCGCCCAGGTTCAGCTGGTGGTAAACTTCTAAGACCTGTTGGTCAGGGAAAGCCCGGAGCCCCGATGTCTGTGGTGATGTAGATGCGCTGGGAATGGCCGCTGTTCAGCAGCTAGAGCTTGACTGTCTGGCACTTTTGGTGTGGGAGCAATCGTCCGACGTTCGTGATTTTTCGGGGTTCTTTTCAGTGGGAGCCCAGGTTCAGCGAGTGGTAAACGTCGAAGGCCTGTTGGTCAGGGAAAGCCCGGAGCCCCAATGTCTGTGGTGCTGTAGATGCACTGCCACTGTCTGGTGAGGAGCAGCAAGAGCTTGACTGGCTGGCACTTTTGGTGTGGGAGCAATCGTCCGACGTTCGTCATTTTTCAGGGTTTTTTTTCAGTGGGCGCCCAGGTGCAGCTGGTGGTAAATGTCGAAGGCCTGTTGGTCAGGGAAAGCCCGGAGCCACGATGTCTGTGGTGCTGTAGATTCCCTGCCAATGGCCGGTGAGTAGCAGCAAGAGCTTGGCTGGCTGGCACTTTCGTTGTGGGAGCAATCGTCCAACGTTCGTGATTTTTCGGGGTTTTACTTTCAGTGGGCGCACAGGTGCAGCTGGTGGTAAATGTCGAAGCCATGTTGGTCAGGGAAAGCCCACAGCCCCGATGTCTGTGGTGCTGTAGATGCGTTGGGAATGGCCGGTGAGGAGCAGCAAGAGCATGACAGGCTGGCATTTAAGGTGTGGCAGGAATCGTCCGACGTTCGTGATTTTTGGGGTTTTTTTTTCAGGGGGCACCCAGGTGCAGCTGGTGGTAAATGTCGAAGCCCGGTTGGTCAGGGAAACCCCGGAGCCCCGATGTCTGTGGTGCTGTAGATGCGCTGGGAATGGCTGGTGAGGAGCAGCATAGCTTGACAGGCTGGCACTTTCGGTGTGGGAGCAATCGTCCGACGTTCGTGATTTTTCGGGGTTCTTTTCAGTGGGAGCCCAGCTGCAGCGAGTGGTAAACGTCGAAGCCCTGTTGGTCAGGGAAAGCCCGGAGCCCCGATGTCTGTGGTGCTGTAGATGCGCTGGGAATGGCCGGTGAGGAGCAGCAAGAGCTTGACAGGCTGGCACTTTCGGTGTGGGAGCAATCGTCCGATGTTCGTGATTTTTCGTTTATTTTTTTCAGTGGGCGCCCAGGTTCAGCTGGTGGTAAACGTCGAAGCCCTGTTGGTCAGGGAAAGCGCAGAACCCCAATGTATGTGGTGCTGTAGATGCACTGCCAAAGTCTGGTGAGTAGCAGCAAGAGCTTGAGTTGCTGGCACTTTCGTTGTGGGAGCAATCGTCCGACGTTCGTGATTTTTCGGAGTTTTATTTCAGTGGGCGCCCAGGTGCAGCTGGTGGTAAATGTCGAAGCCCTGTTGGTCAGGGAAAGCCCGGAGCCCCGATGTCTGTGGTGCTGTAGATGCGCTGCCAATGGTCGGTGAGGAGCAGCAAGAGGCTGACATGCTGGCACTTTCGGTGTGGGAGCAATCGTCCGACGTTCGTGATTTTTAGGGTTTTTTTCAGTGGGCGCCCAGGTGCAGCTGGTGGTAAACGTTGAAGCCCTGTTCGTCAGGGAAAGCCCAGAGCCCCGATGTCTGTGGTGCTGTAGATGCACTGGGAGTGGCCGGGGAGGAGCAGCAAGAGCTTGAGTTGCTGGCACTTTCGTTGTGGGAGCAATCGTCTGACGTTCGTGATTTTTCGGGGTTTTATTTCAGTGGGCGCCCAGGTGCAGCTGGTGGTAAACTTCTAAGCCCTGTTGGTCAGGGAAAGCTCGGAGCCCCGATGTCTGTGGTGCTGTAGATGCCGTGCCAATGGGCGGTGAGTAGCAGCAAGAGCTTGAGTTGCTGGCACTTTCGGTGTGGGAGCAATCGTCCGATGTTCGTGATTTTTCGTTTATTTTTTTCAGTGGGCGCCCAGGTGCAGCTGGTGGTAAACGTCGAAGCCCTGTTGGTCAGGGAAAGCCCGGAGCCCCGATGTCTGTGGTGCTGTAGATGCGCTGCCAAAGTCCGGTGAGGAGCAGCAAGAGCTTGAGTTGCTGGCACTTTCGGTGTGGGAGCAATCGTCTGACGTTCGTGATTTTTCGGGTTTTTTTTCCAGTGGGCGCCCAGGTGCAGCTGGTGGTAAACGTCGAAGCCCTGTTTGTCAGGGAAAGCCCGGAGCCCCGATGTCTGTGGTGCTGTAGATGCGCTGGGAATGGCCGGTGAGGAACAGCAGGAGCTTGTGTTGCTGGCACTTTCGGTGTGGGTGCAATCGTCCGACGTTCGTGATTTTTCGGGGTTCTTTTCAGTGGGAGCCCAGGTGCAGCGAGGGGTAAACGTCGAAGCCCTGTTGGTCAGGGAAAGCCTGGAGCCCCGATGTCTGTGGTGCTGTAGATGCGCTGGGAATGGCCGGTGAGGAGCAGCAAGAGCTTGACTGGCTGGCACTTTTGGTGTGGGAGCAATTGTCCGATGTTCGTGATTTTTCTTTTATTTTTTTCAGTGGGCGCCCAGGTTCAGCTGGTGGTAAACGTCGAAGCCCTGTTGGTCAGGGAACGCGCAGAACCCCGATGTCTGTGGTACTGTAGATGCGCTGGGAATGGCCGGTGAGGAGCAGCAAGAGCTTGACTGGCTGGCACTTTCAGTGTGGGAGCAATAGTCCGACGTTTGTGATTTTTCGGGGTTTTTTTCAGTGGGCACCCAGGTGCAGGTGATGGTAAATGTCGAAGCCCTCTTGGTCAGGGAAAGCGTAGAACCCCGATGTCTGTGGTGCTGTAGATGCACTGCCAAAGTCCGGTGAGTAGCAGCAAGAGCTTGACTGGCTGGCACTTTCGGTGTGGGAGGAATCGTCCGACGTTCGTGATTTTTCAGGGTTTTATTTCAGTGGGCGCCCAGGTGCAGCTGGTGGTAAACATCGAAGCCCTGTTGGTCAGGGAAAGCTCGGAGCCCCGATATTTGTGGTGCTGTAGATGCGCTGCCAATGGCCGGTGAGGAGCAGCAAGAGCTTGACTGTCTGGCACTTTCGGTGTGGGAGCAATCGTCCGACGTTTGTGATTTTTCGTTTATTTTTTTCAGTGGGCGCCCAGGTGCACCTGGTGGTAAATGTCGAAGCCCTGTTGTTCAGGGAAAGCGCAGAACCCCGATGTCTGTGGTGCTGTAGATGCGCTGGGAATGGCCGGTGAGGAGCAGCAAGAGCTTGACTGGCTGGCACTTTCGGTGTGGGAGCAATCGTCCGACGTTTTTGATTTTTCAGGGTTTTTTTTCAGTGCGTAACCAGGTGCAGCTGGTGGTAAACGTCGAAGCCCTGTTGGTCAGGGAAATCCCGGAGCCCCGATGTCTGTGGTGCTGTAGATGCACTGCCAAAGTCCGGTGAGGAGCAGCAAGAGCTTGAGTTGCTGGCACTTTCGATGTGGGTGCAATCGTCTGACGTTCGTGATTTTTGGGGTTTTTTTTCAGTGGGCAACCAGGTGCAGCTGGTGGTAAACGTCGAAGCCCTGTTGGTCAGGGAAATCCCGGAGCCCCGATGTCTGTGGTGCTGTAGAGGCGCTGCCAATAGCCGGTGAGGAGCAGCAAGAGGCTGACATGCTGGCACTTTCGATGTGGGTGCAATCGTCTGACGTTCGTGATTTTTGGGGTTTTTTTTTCACTGGGCGCCCAGGTGCAGCTGGTGGTAAATGTCGAAGCCCTGTTGGTCAGGGAAAGCCCGGAGCCCCGATGTCTGTGGTGCTGTAGATGCGCTGGGAATGGCCGGTGAGGAGCAGCAAGAGCTTGACTGGCTGGCACTTTCAGTGTGGGAGCAATCGTCGGACGTTCGTGATTTTTCGGGGTTTTATTTCAGTGGGCGCCCAGGTTCAGCTGGTGGTAAACGTCGAAGCCCAGTTGGTCAGGGAAAGCCCGGAGCCCCGATGTCTGTGGTGCTGTAGATGCGCTGGGAATGGGAGGTGAGTAGCAGCAAGAGCTTGAGTTGCTGGCACTTTCAGTGTGGGAGCAATCGTCCGACGTTCGTGATTTTTCGGGGTTTTATTTCAGTGGGCGCCCAGGTGCAGCTGGTGGTAAACGTCGAAGCCCTGTTGGTCAGGGAAAGCTCGGAGCCCCGATGTCTGTGGTGCTGTAGATGCCCTGCCAATGGGCGGTGAGGAGCAGCAAGAGCTTGAGTTGCTGGCACTTTCAGTGTGGGAATAATCGTCCGATGTTCGTGATTTTTAGTTTATTTTTTTCAGTGGGCGCCCAGGTTCAGCTGGTGGTAAATGTCGAAGCCCTGTTGGTCAGGGAAAGCGCAGAAACCCAATGTCTGTGGTGCTGTAGATGCACTGCCAAAGTCTGGTGAGTAGCAGCAAGAGCTTGAGTTGCTGGCACTTTCGTTGTGGGAGCAATCGTCTGACGTTCGTGATTTTTCGGAGTTTTATTTCAGTGGGTGCCCAGGTGCAGCTGGTGGTAAACGTTGAAGCCCTGTTGGTCAGGGAAAGCTCGGAGCCCTGATGTCTGTGGTGCTGTAGATGCACTGCCAAAGTCCGGTGAGTAGCAGCAAGAGCTTGAGTTGCTGGCACTTTCGTTGTGGGAGCAATCGTCCGACGTTCGTGATTTTTCGGGGTTTTATTTCAGTGGGCGCCCAGGTGCAGCTGGTGGTAAACGTTGAAGCCCAGTTGGTCAGGGAAAGCTCGGAGCCCCGATGTCTGTGGTGCTGTACATGCCCTGCCAATGGGCAGTGAGTAGCAGCAAGAGCTTGAGTTGCTGGCAGTTTCGGTGTGGGAGCAATCGTCCGATATTCATGATTTTTCGTTTATTTTTTTCAGTGGGCGCCCAGGTGCAGCTGGTGGTAAACGTCGAACGCTGTTCGTCAGGGAAAGCCTGGAGCCCCGATGTCTGTGGTGCTGTAGATGCACTGCCAAAGTCCGGTGAGTAGCAGCAAGAGCTTGAGTTGCTGGCAGTTTCGTTGTGGGAGCAATCGTCCGACGTTCGTGATTTTTCGGGGTTTTATTTCAGTGGGCGCCCAGGTGCAGCTGGTGGTAAATGTCGAAGCCCTGATGGTCAGGGAAAGCCCGGAGCCCCGATGTCTGTGGTGCTGTAGATGTGCTGCCAATGGCCGGTGAGGAGCAGCAAGAGCTTGAGTTGCTGGCACTTTCGTTGTGGGAGCAATCGTCCGACGTTCGTGATTTTTCGGGTTTTTTGTCCAGTGGGCGCCCAGGTTCAGCTGGTGGTAAACGTCGAAGCCCTGTTGGTCAGGGAAAGCCCGGAGCCCCGATGTCTGTGGTGCTGTAGATGTGCTGCCAATCGCCGCTGAGGAGCAGCAAGAGCTTGACTGGCTGGCACTTTGGGTGTGGGAGCAATCGTCGGACGTTCGTGATTTTTCGGGGTTTTATTTCAGTGGGCGCCCAGGTTCAGCTGGTGGTAATCGTCGAAGCCCAGTTGGTCAGGGAAAGCGCAGAACCCCGATGTCTGTGGTGCTGTAGATGCGCTGGGAATGGCCGGTGTTCAGCAGCTAGAGCTTGACTGGCTGGCACTTTTGGTGTGGGAGCAATCGTCCGACGTTCGTGATTTTTCGGGGTTCTTTTCAGTGGGAGCCCAGGTGCAGCTGGTGGTAAACGTCGAAGGCCTGTTGGTCAGGGAAAGCCCAGAGCCCCGATGTCTGTGGTGCTGTAGATGCGCTGGGAATGGCCGGTGAGGAGCAGCAAGAGCTTGAGTTGCTGGCACTTTCGGTGTGGGAGGAATCGTCCGACGTTCGTGATTTTTCGGGGTTTTATTTCACTGGGCTCCCAGGTTCAGCTGGTGGTAAACGTCGAAGCCCTGTTGGTCAGGGAAAGCCCGGAGCCCCGATGTCTGTGGTGCTGTAGATGCGCTGCCAATGGCCGGTGAGGAGCAGCAAGATGTTGACTGGCTGGCACTTTTGGTGTGGGAGCAATCGTCCGACGTTCGTGATTTTTCGGGGTTCTTTTCAGTGGGAGCCCAGGTTCAGCGAGTGGTAAACGTCGAAGGCCTGTTAGTCAGGGAAAGCCCGGAGCCCCGATGTCTGTGGTGCTGTAGATGCGCTGGGAATGGCCGGTAAGGAGCAGCAAGAGCTTGACTGGCTGGCACTTTCGGTGTGGGAGCAAACGTGCGATGTTCGTGATTTTTCGTTTATTTTTTTCAGTGGGAGCCCAGGTTCAGCTGGTGGTAAACGTCGAAGCCCTGTTGTTCAGGGAAAGCGCAGAACCCCGATGTCTGTGGTGCTGTAGATGCACTGCCAAAGTCCGGTGAGGAGCAGCAAGAGCTTGAGTTGCTGGCACTTTTAGTGTAGGAGCAATCGTCGGACGTTTGTGATTTTTGGGGATTTTTATTCACTGGGCGCCCAGGTTCAGCTGGTGGTAAACGTCGAAGCCCTGTTGGTCAGGGAAAGCCCGGAGCCCCGATGTCTGTGGTGCTGTAGATGCGCTGGGAATGGGCGGTGAGGAGCAGCAAGAGCTTGACTGGCTGGCACTTTTGGTGTGGGAGCAATCGTCCGACGTTCGTGATTCTTCGGGGTTTTACTTTCAGTGGGCGCCCAGGTTCATCTGGTGGTAAACGTCGAAGCCCTGTTGGTCAGGGAAAGCCCGGAGCCCCGATGTCTGTGGTGCTGTAGATGCGCTGCCAATAGCCGGTGAGGAGCACCAAGAGCTTGAGTTGCCCACACTTTCAGTGTGGGAGCAATCGTCCGACGTTTTTGATTTTTCAGGGTTTTTTTTCAGTGGGTAACCAGGTGCAGCTGGTGGTAAATGTCGAAGCCCTGTTGGTCAGGGAAAGCCCGGAGCCCCGATGTCTGTGGTGCTGTAGATGCACTGGGAGTGTCCGGGGAGGAGCAGCAAGAGCTTGACTGGCTGGCACTTTCGTTGTGGGAGCAATCGTCCGACGTTTGTGATTTTTCGGGGTTTTATTTCAGTGGGCGCCCAGGTGCAGCTGGTGGTAAACGTTGAAGCCCTGTTGGTCAGGGAAAGCTCGGAGCCCCGATGTCTGTGGTGCTGTAGATGCCCTGCCAATGGGCGGTGAGTAGCAGCAAGAGCTTGAGTTGCTGGCACTTTCGGTGTGGGAGCAATCGTCCGATGTTCATGATTTTTCGTTTATTTTTTTCAGTGGGCGCCCAGGTGCAGCTGGTGGTAAACGTCGAAGCCCTGTTGGTCAGGGAAAGCCCGGAGCCCCGATGTCTGTGGTGCTGTAGATGCGCTGGGAATGGGCGGTGAGGAGCAGCAAGAGCTTGTGTTGCTGGCACTTTCGGTGTGGGAGCAATCGTCCGATGTTCGTGATTTTTCGGGGTTTTACTTTCAGTGGGCGCCCAGGTTCAGCTGGTGGTAAACGTCGAAGCCCTGTTGGTCAGGGAAAGCCCGGAGCCCCGATGTCTGTGGTGCTGTAGATGCGCTGCCAATGGCCGGTGAGGAGCAGCAAGAGCTTGACTGGCTGGCACTTTCGGTGTGGGAGCAATCGTCCGACGTTCGTGATTTTTCGGGGTTTTACTTTCAGTGGGCGCCCAGGTTCAGCTGGTGGTAAACGTCGAAGCCCTGTTGGTCAGGGAAAGCCCGGAGCCCCGATGTCTGTGGTGCTGTAGATGCGCTGCCAAGGTCCGGTGAGTAGCAGCAAGAGCTTGAGTTGCTGGCACTTTCGGTGTGGGAGCAATCGTCCGACGTTCGTGATTTTTCGGGGTTTTATTTCAGTGGGGGCCCAGGTTCAGCTGGTGGTAAATGTCGAAGCCCTGATGGTCACGGAAAGCCCGGAGCCGCGATGTCTGTGGTGCTGTAGATGCGCTGCCAATGGCCGGTGAGGAGCAGCAAGAGCTTGACTGGCTGGCACTTTCAATGTGGGAACAATCATCCGACGTTCGTGATTTTTCGGGTTTTTTTTCCAGTGGGCGCCCAGGTTCAGCTGGTGGTAAACGTCGAAGCCCTGTTCGTCAGGGAAAGCGTAGAGCCCCGATGTCTGTGGTGCTGTAGATGCGCTGGGAATGGCCGGTGAGGAGCAGCAAGAGCTTGACTGGCTGGCACTTTTGGTGTGGGAGCAATCGTCCGACGTTCGAGATTTTTCGGGGTTTTATTTCAGTGGGCGCCCAGGTGCAGCTGGTGGTAAACGTCGAAGCCCTGTTGGTCAGGGAAAGCCCGGAGCCCCGATGTCTGTGGTGCTGTAGATGCGCTGGGAATGGCCGGTGATGAGCAGCAAGAGCTTGACTGGCTGGCACTTTCGGTGTGGGAGCAATCGTGCGATGTTCGTGATTTTTCGTTTATTTTTTTCAGTGGGCGCCCACGTGCAGCTGGTGGTAAATGTCGAAGCCCTGTTGGTCAGGGAAAGCCCGGAGCCCCGATGTCTGTGGTGCTGTAGATGCGCCTCGAATGTCCGGTGAGGAGCAGCAAGAGCTTGAGTTGCTGGCACTTTCGGTGTGGGAGCAATCGTCCGACGTTTGTGATTTTTCGTTTATTTTTTTCAGTGGGCGCCCAGGTGCAGCGGGTGGTAAACGTCGAAGCCCTGTTGGTCAGGGAAAGCCCGGAGCCCCGATGTCTGTGGTGCTGTAGATGCGTTCGGAATGGGCGGTGAGGAGCAGCAAGAGCTTGACTGGCTGGCACTTTCAGTGTGGGAGCAATAGTCCGACGTTTGTGATTTTTGGGGGTTTTATTTCAGTGGGCGCCCAGGTTCAGCTGGTGGTAAACGTCGAAGCCCAGTTGGTCAGGGAAAGCCCGGAGCCCCGATGTCTGTGGTGTTGTAGATGCGCTGGGAATGGGAGGTGAGTAGCAGCAAGAGCTTGAGTTGCTGGCACTTTCAGTGTGGGAGCAATCGTCCGACGTTCGTGATTTTTCGGGGTTTTATTTCAGTGGGCGCCCAGGTGCAGCTGGTGGTAAACGTTGAAGCCCTGTTGGTCAGGGAAAGCTCGGAGCCCCGATGTCTGTGGTGCTGTAGATTCCCTGCCAATGGCCGGTGAGGAGCAGCAAGAGCTTGACAGGCTGGCACTTTTGGTGTGGGAGCAATCGTCCGATGTTCGTGATTTTTCGTTTATTTTTTTCAGTGGGCGCCCAGGTGCAGCTGGTGGTAAACGTCGAAGCCCAGTTGGTCAGGGAAAGCCCGGAGTCCCGATGTCTGTGGTGCTGTAGATGCGCTGCCAATGCCCGGTGATGAGCAGCAAGAGCTTGACTGGCTGGCACTTTCAATGTGGGAACAATCGTCCGACGTTCGTGATTTTTTGGGTTTTTTTTCCAGTGGGCGCCCAGGTTCAGCTGGTGGTAAACGTCGAAGCCCTGTTGGTCAGGGAAAGCCCGGAGCCCCGATGTCTGTGGTGCTGTAGATGCGCTGGGAATGGCCGGTGAGGAGCAGCAAGAGATTGTGTTGCTGGCAATTTCGGTTTGGGTGCAATCGTCCGACGTTCGTGATTTTTCGGGGTTTTTTTCAGTGGGAGCCCAGGTGCAGCGAGTGGTAAACGTCGAAGCCCTGTTGGTCAGGGAAAGCCCGGAGCTCCGATGTCTGTGGTGCTGTAGATGAGCTGCCAGTGGCCGGTGAGGAACTGCAAGAGCTTGACTGGCTGGCACTTTCGGTGTGGGATCAATTGTCCGACGTTTTTGATTTTTCAGGGTTTTTTTTCAGTGACCAACTAGGTGCAGCTGGTGGTAAATGTCGAAGGCCTGTTGGTCAGGGAAAGCCCAGAGCCGCGATGTCTGTGGTGCTGTAGATGCACTGGGAATGGCCGGTGAGGAGCAGCAAGAGCTTGAGTTGCTGGCACTTTCAGTGTGGGACGAATCGTCTGACGTTTTTGATTTTTCAGGGTTTTTTTTCAGTGGGTAACCAGGTGCAGCTGGTGGTAAATGTCGAAGCCCTGTTGGTCAGGGAAAGCCCGGAGCCCCGATGTCTGTGGTGCTGTAGATGCACTGCCAAAGTCCGGTGAGTAGCAGCAAGAGCTTGAGTTGCTGGCACTTTCGTTGTGGGAGCAATCGTCCGACGTTCGTGATTTTTCGGGGTTTTATTTCAGTGGGAGCCCAGGTGCAGCTGGTGGTAAATGTCGAAGCCCTGTTGGTCAGGGAAAGCCCGGAGCCCCGATGTCTGTGGTGCTGTAGATGCGCTGCCACTCTCCGGTGAGGAGCAGCAAGAGCTTGAGTTGCTGGCACTTTCGTTGTGGGAGCAATCGTCCGACGTTTGTGATTTTTGGGGGTTTTATTTCAGTGGGCGCCCAGGTGCAGCTGGTGGTAAATGTCGAAGCCCTGATGGTCAGGGAAAGCCCGGAGCCGCGATGTCTGTGGTGCTGTAGATGCGCTGCCAATGGCCGGTGAGGAGCAGCAAGAGCTTGACTGGCTGGCACTTTCAATGTGGTAACAATCGTCCGACGTTCGTGATTTTTCGGGTTTTTTTTCCAGTGGGCGCCCAGGTTCAGCTGGTGGTAAACGTCGAAGCCCTGTTCGTCAGGGAAAGCCCGGAGCCCCGATGTCTGTGGTGCTGTAGATGCGCTGGGAATGGGCGGTGAGGAGCAGCAAGAGCTTGACTGGCTGGCACTTTCGTTGTGGGAGCAATCGTCCGACATTCGTGATTTTTCGGGCTTTTATTTCAGTGGGAGCCGAGGTGCAGCTGGTGGTAAATGTCGAAGCCCTGATGGTCAGGGAAAGCCCGGAGCCCCGATGTCTGTGGTGCTGTAGATGCACTGCCAAAGTCCGGTGAGCAGCAGCAAGAGCTTGACTGGCTGACACTTTGGGTGTGGGCGCAATCATCGGACGTTCGTGATTTTTCGGGGTTTTATTTCAGTGGGCGCCCAGGTTCAGCTGGTGGTAAACTTCTAAGACCTGTTGGTCAGGGAAAGCCCGGAGCCCCGATGTCTGTGGTGATGTAGATGCGCTGGGAATGGCCGCTGTTCAGCAGCTAGAGCTTGACTGTCTGGCACTTTTGGTGTGGGAGCAATCGTCCGACGTTCGTGATTTTTCGGGGTTCTTTTCAGTGGGAGCCCAGGTTCAGCGAGTGGTAAACGTCGAAGGCCTGTTGGTCAGGGAAAGCCCGGAGCCCCAATGTCTGTGGTGCTGTAGATGCACTGCCACTGTCTGGTGAGGAGCAGCAAGAGCTTGACTGGCTGGCACTTTTGGTGTGGGAGCAATCGTCCGACGTTCGTCATTTTTCAGGGTTTTTTTTCAGTGGGCGCCCAGGTGCAGCTGGTGGTAAATGTCGAAGGCCTGTTGGTCAGGGAAAGCCCGGAGCCACGATGTCTGTGGTGCTGTAGATGCGCTGCCAATGGCCGGTGAGGAGCAGCAAGAGCTTGGCTGGCTGGCACTTTCGTTGTGGGAGCAATCGTCCAACGTTCGTGATTTTTCGGGGTTTTACTTTCAGTGGGCGCACAGGTGCAGCTGGTGGTAAATGTCGAAGCCATGTTGGTCAGGGAAAGCCCACAGCCCCGATGTCTGTGGTGCTGTAGATGCGTTGGGAATGGCCGGTGAGGAGCAGCAAGAGCATGACAGGCTGGCATTTAAGGTGTGGCAGGAATCGTCCGACGTTCGTGATTTTTGGGGTTTTTTTTTCAGGGGGCACCCAGGTGCAGCTGGTGGTAAATGTCGAAGCCCGGTTGGTCAGGGAAACCCCGGAGCCCCGATGTCTGTGGTGCTGTAGATGCGCTGGGAATGGCTGGTGAGGAGCAGCATAGCTTGACAGGCTGGCACTTTCGGTGTGGGAGCAATCGTCCGACGTTCGTGATTTTTCGGGGTTCTTTTCAGTGGGAGCCCAGCTGCAGCGAGTGGTAAACGTCGAAGCCCTGTTGGTCAGGGAAAGCCCGGAGCCCCGATGTCTGTGGTGCTGTAGATGCGCTGGGAATGGCCGGTGAGGAGCAGCAAGAGCTTGACAGGCTGGCACTTTCGGTGTGGGAGCAATCGTCCGATGTTCGTGATTTTTCGTTTATTTTTTTCAGTGGGCGCCCAGGTTCAGCTGGTGGTAAACGTCGAAGCCCTGTTGGTCAGGGAAAGCGCAGAACCCCAATGTATGTGGTGCTGTAGATGCACTGCCAAAGTCTGGTGAGTAGCAGCAAGAGCTTGAGTTGCTGGCACTTTCGTTGTGGGAGCAATCGTCCGACGTTCGTGATTTTTCGGAGTTTTATTTCAGTGGGCGCCCAGGTGCAGCTGGTGGTAAATGTCGAAGCCCTGTTGGTCAGGGAAAGCCCGGAGCCCCGATGTCTGTGGTGCTGTAGATGCGCTGCCAATGGTCGGTGAGGAGCAGCAAGAGGCTGACATGCTGGCACTTTCGGTGTGGGAGCAATCGTCCGACGTTCGTGATTTTTAGGGTTTTTTTCAGTGGGCGCCCAGGTGCAGCTGGTGGTAAACGTTGAAGCCCTGTTCGTCAGGGAAAGCCCAGAGCCCCGATGTCTGTGGTGCTGTAGATGCACTGGGAGTGGCCGGGGAGGAGCAGCAAGAGCTTGAGTTGCTGGCACTTTCGTTGTGGGAGCAATCGTCTGACGTTCGTGATTTTTCGGGGTTTTATTTCAGTGGGCGCCCAGGTGCAGCTGGTGGTAAACTTCTAAGCCCTGTTGGTCAGGGAAAGCTCGGAGCCCCGATGTCTGTGGTGCTGTAGATGCCGTGCCAATGGGCGGTGAGTAGCAGCAAGAGCTTGAGTTGCTGGCACTTTCGGTGTGGGAGCAATCGTCCGATGTTCGTGATTTTTCGTTTATTTTTTTCAGTGGGCGCCCAGGTGCAGCTGGTGGTAAACGTCGAAGCCCTGTTGGTCAGGGAAAGCCCGGAGCCCCGATGTCTGTGGTGCTGTAGATGCGCTGCCAAAGTCCGGTGAGGAGCAGCAAGAGCTTGAGTTGCTGGCACTTTCGGTGTGGGAGCAATCGTCTGACGTTCGTGATTTTTCGGGTTTTTTTTCCAGTGGGCGCCCAGGTGCAGCTGGTGGTAAACGTCGAAGCCCTGTTTGTCAGGGAAAGCCCGGAGCCCCGATGTCTGTGGTGCTGTAGATGCGCTGGGAATGGCCGGTGAGGAACAGCAGGAGCTTGTGTTGCTGGCACTTTCGGTGTGGGTGCAATCGTCCGACGTTCGTGATTTTTCGGGGTTCTTTTCAGTGGGAGCCCAGGTGCAGCGAGTGGTAAACGTCGAAGCCCTGTTGGTCAGGGAAAGCCTGGAGCCCCGATGTCTGTGGTGCTGTAGATGCGCTGGGAATGGCCGGTGAGGAGCAGCAAGAGCTTGACTGGCTGGCACTTTTGGTGTGGGAGCAATTGTCCGATGTTCGTGATTTTTCTTTTATTTTTTTCAGTGGGCGCCCAGGTTCAGCTGGTGGTAAACGTCGAAGCCCTGTTGGTCAGGGAACGCGCAGAACCCCGATGTCTGTGGTACTGTAGATGCGCTGGGAATGGCCGGTGAGGAGCAGCAAGAGCTTGACTGGCTGGCACTTTCAGTGTGGGAGCAATAGTCCGACGTTTGTGATTTTTCGGGGTTTTTTTCAGTGGGCACCCAGGTGCAGGTGATGGTAAATGTCGAAGCCCTCTTGGTCAGGGAAAGCGTAGAACCCCGATGTCTGTGGTGCTGTAGATGCACTGCCAAAGTCCGGTGAGTAGCAGCAAGAGCTTGACTGGCTGGCACTTTCGGTGTGGGAGGAATCGTCCGACGTTCGTGATTTTTCAGGGTTTTATTTCAGTGGGCGCCCAGGTGCAGCTGGTGGTAAACATCGAAGCCCTGTTGGTCAGGGAAAGCTCGGAGCCCCGATATTTGTGGTGCTGTAGATGCGCTGCCAATGGCCGGTGAGGAGCAGCAAGAGCTTGACTGTCTGGCACTTTCGGTGTGGGAGCAATCGTCCGACGTTTGTGATTTTTCGTTTATTTTTTTCAGTGGGCGCCCAGGTGCACCTGGTGGTAAATGTCGAAGCCCTGTTGTTCAGGGAAAGCGCAGAACCCCGATGTCTGTGGTGCTGTAGATGCGCTGGGAATGGCCGGTGAGGAGCAGCAAGAGCTTGACTGGCTGGCACTTTCGGTGTGGGAGCAATCGTCCGACGTTTTTGATTTTTCAGGGTTTTTTTTCAGTGCGTAACCAGGTGCAGCTGGTGGTAAACGTCGAAGCCCTGTTGGTCAGGGAAATCCCGGAGCCCCGATGTCTGTGGTGCTGTAGATGCACTGCCAAAGTCCGGTGAGGAGCAGCAAGAGCTTGAGTTGCTGGCACTTTCGATGTGGGTGCAATCGTCTGACGTTCGTGATTTTTGGGGTTTTTTTTCAGTGGGCAACCAGGTGCAGCTGGTGGTAAACGTCGAAGCCCTGTTGGTCAGGGAAATCCCGGAGCCCCGATGTCTGTGGTGCTGTAGAGGCGCTGCCAATAGCCGGTGAGGAGCAGCAAGAGGCTGACATGCTGGCACTTTCGATGTGGGTGCAATCGTCTGACGTTCGTGATTTTTGGGGTTTTTTTTTCACTGGGCGCCCAGGTGCAGCTGGTGGTAAATGTCGAAGCCCTGTTGGTCAGGGAAAGCCCGGAGCCCCGATGTCTGTGGTGCTGTAGATGCGCTGGGAATGGCCGGTGAGGAGCAGCAAGAGCTTGACTGGCTGGCACTTTCAGTGTGGGAGCAATAGTCCGACGTTTGTGATTTTTGGGGGTTTTATTTCAGTGGGCGCCCAGGTTCAGCTGGTGGTAAACGTCGAAGCCCAGTTGGTCAGGGAAAGCCCGGAGCCCCGATGTCTGTGGTGCTGTAGATGCGCTGGGAATGGGAGGTGAGTAGCAGCAAGAGCTTGAGTTGCTGGCACTTTCAGTGTGGGAGCAATCGTCCGACGTTCGTGATTTTTCGGGGTTTTATTTCAGTGGGCGCCCAGGTGCAGCTGGTGGTAAACGTCGAAGCCCTGTTGGTCAGGGAAAGCTCGGAGCCCCGATGTCTGTGGTGCTGTAGATGCCCTGCCAATGGGCGGTGAGGAGCAGCAAGAGCTTGAGTTGCTGGCACTTTCAGTGTGGGAATAATCGTCCGATGTTCGTGATTTTTAGTTTATTTTTTTCAGTGGGCGCCCAGGTTCAGCTGGTGGTAAATGTCGAAGCCCTGTTGGTCAGGGAAAGCGCAGAAACCCAATGTCTGTGGTGCTGTAGATGCACTGCCAAAGTCTGGTGAGTAGCAGCAAGAGCTTGAGTTGCTGGCACTTTCGTTGTGGGAGCAATCGTCTGACGTTCGTGATTTTTCGGAGTTTTATTTCAGTGGGTGCCCAGGTGCAGCTGGTGGTAAACGTTGAAGCCCTGTTGGTCAGGGAAAGCTCGGAGCCCTGATGTCTGTGGTGCTGTAGATGCACTGCCAAAGTCCGGTGAGTAGCAGCAAGAGCTTGAGTTGCTGGCACTTTCGTTGTGGGAGCAATCGTCCGACGTTCGTGATTTTTCGGGGTTTTATTTCAGTGGGCGCCCAGGTGCAGCTGGTGGTAAACGTTGAAGCCCAGTTGGTCAGGGAAAGCTCGGAGCCCCGATGTCTGTGGTGCTGTACATGCCCTGCCAATGGGCATTGAGTAGCAGCAAGAGCTTGAGTTGCTGGCAGTTTCGGTGTGGGAGCAATCGTCCGATATTCATGATTTTTCGTTTATTTTTTTCAGTGGGCGCCCAGGTGCAGCTGGTGGTAAACGTCGAACGCTGTTCGTCAGGGAAAGCCTGGAGCCCCGATGTCTGTGGTGCTGTAGATGCACTGCCAAAGTCCGGTGAGTAGCAGCAAGAGCTTGAGTTGCTGGCAGTTTCGTTGTGGGAGCAATCGTCCGACGTTCGTGATTTTTCGGGGTTTTATTTCACTGGGCTCCCAGGTTCAGCTGGTGGTAAACGTCGAAGCCCTGTTGGTCAGGGAAAGCCCGGAGCCCCGATGTCTGTGGTGCTGTAGATGCGCTGCCAATGGCCGGTGAGGAGCAGCAAGAGGTTGACTGGCTGGCACTTTTGGTGTGGGAGCAATCGTCCGACGTTCGTGATTTTTCGGGGTTCTTTTCAGTGGGAGCCCAGGTTCAGCGAGTGGTATACGTCGAAGGCCTGTTAGTCAGGGAAAGCCCGGAGCCCCGATGTCTGTGGTGCTGTAGATGCGCTGGGAATGGCCGGTAAGGAGCAGCAAGAGCTTGACTGGCTGGCACTTTCGGTGTGGGAGCAAACGTGCGATGTTCGTGATTTTTCGTTTATTTTTTTCAGTGGGAGCCCAGGTTCAGCTGGTGGTAAACGTCGAAGCCCTGTTGTTCAGGGAAAGCGCAGAACCCCGATGTCTGTGGTGCTGTAGATGCACTGCCAAAGTCCGGTGAGGAGCAGCAAGAGCTTGAGTTGCTGGCACTTTTAGTGTAGGAGCAATCGTCGGACGTTTGTGATTTTTGGGGATTTTTATTCACTGGGCGCCCAGGTTCAGCTGGTGGTAAACGTCGAAGCCCTGTTGGTCAGGGAAAGCCCGGAGCCCCGATGTCTGTGGTGCTGTAGATGCGCTGGGAATGGGCGGTGAGGAGCAGCAAGAGCTTGACTGGCTGGCACTTTTGGTGTGGGAGCAATCGTCCGACGTTCGTGATTCTTCGGGGTTTTACTTTCAGTGGGCGCCCAGGTTCATCTGGTGGTAAACGTCGAAGCCCTGTTGGTCAGGGAAAGCCCGGAGCCCCGATGTCTGTGGTGCTGTAGATGCGCTGCCAATAGCCGGTGAGGAGCACCAAGAGCTTGAGTTGCCCACACTTTCAGTGTGGGAGCAATCGTCCGACGTTTTTGATTTTTCAGGGTTTTTTTTCAGTGGGTAACCAGGTGCAGCTGGTGGTAAATGTCGAAGCCCTGTTGGTCAGGGAAAGCCCGGAGCCCCGATGTCTGTGGTGCTGTAGATGCGCTGGGAATGGCCGGTGAGGAGCAGCAAGAGCTTCATTGGCTGGCACTTTTGGTGTGGGAGCAATCGTCCGACGTTCGTGATTTTTCTTTAATTTTTTTCAGTGGGCGCCCAGGTTCAGCGGGTGGTAAACGTCGAAGCCCTGTTGGTCAGGGAAAGCCCGGAGCCGCGATGTCTGTGGTGCTGTAGATGCGCTGCCAAAGTCCGGTGAGTAGCAGCAGGACCTTGAGTTGCTGGCACTTTCGTTGTGGGAGCAATCGTCCGACGTTCGTGATTTTTCGGAGTTTTATTTCAGTGGGCGCCCAGGTGCAGCTGGTGGTAAACGTCGAAGCCCTGTTGGTCAGGGAAAGCCCGGAGCCCCGATGTCTGTGGTGCTGTAGATGCGCTGCCAATGGCCGGTGAGGAGCAGCAAGAGCTTGACTGGGTGGCACTTTCGGTGTGGGTGCAATCGTCCGACGTTCGTGATTTTTGGGGTTTTTTTCAGTGGGCGCCCAGGTGCAGCTGGTGGTAAACATTGAAGCCCTGTTGGTCAGGGAAAGCTCGGAGCCCCGATGTCTGTGGTGCTGTAGATGCACTGGGAGTGTCCGGGGAGGAGCAGCAAGAGCTTGACTGGCTGGCACTTTCGTTGTGGGAGCAATCGTCCGACGTTTGTGATTTTTCGGGGTTTTATTTCAGTGGGCGCCCAGGTGCAGCTGGTGGTAAACGTTGAAGCCCTGTTGGTCAGGGAAAGCTCGGAGCCCCGATGTCTGTGGTGCTGTAGATGCCCTGCCAATGGGCGGTGAGTAGCAGCAAGAGCTTGAGTTGCTGGCACTTTCGGTGTGGGAGCAATCGTCCGATGTTCATGATTTTTCGTTTATTTTTTTCAGTGGGCGCCCAGGTGCAGCTGGTGGTAAACGTCGAAGCCCTGTTGGTCAGGGAAAGCCCGGAGCCCCGATGTCTGTGGTGCTGTAGATGCGCTGGGAATGGGCGGTGAGGAGCAGCAAGAGCTTGTGTTGCTGGCACTTTCGGTGTGGGAGCAATCGTCCGATGTTCGTGATTTTTCGGGGTTTTACTTTCAGTGGGCGCCCAGGTTCAGCTGGTGGTAAACGTCGAAGCCCTGTTGGTCAGGGAAAGCCCGGAGCCCCGATGTCTGTGGTGCTGTAGATGCGCTGCCAATGGCCGGTGAGGAGCAGCAAGAGCTTGACTGGCTGGCACTTTCGGTGTGGGAGCAATCGTCCGACGTTCGTGATTTTTCGGGGTTTTACTTTCAGTGGGCGCCCAGGTTCAGCTGGTGGTAAACGTCGAAGCCCTGTTGGTCAGGGAAAGCCCGGAGCCCCGATGTCTGTGGTGCTGTAGATGCGCTGCCAAGGTCCGGTGAGTAGCAGCAAGAGCTTGAGTTGCTGGCACTTTCGGTGTGGGAGCAATCGTCCGACGTTCGTGATTTTTCGGGGTTTTATTTCAGTGGGGGCCCAGGTTCAGCTGGTGGTAAATGTCGAAGCCCTGATGGTCACGGAAAGCCCGGAGCCGCGATGTCTGTGGTGCTGTAGATGCGCTGCCAATGGCCGGTGAGGAGCAGCAAGAGCTTGACTGGCTGGCACTTTCAATGTGGGAACAATCATCCGACGTTCGTGATTTTTCGGGTTTTTTTTCCAGTGGGCGCCCAGGTTCAGCTGGTGGTAAACGTCGAAGCCCTGTTCGTCAGGGAAAGCGTAGAGCCCCGATGTCTGTGGTGCTGTAGATGCGCTGGGAATGGCCGGTGAGGAGCAGCAAGAGCTTGTGTTGCTGGCACTTTCGGTGTGGGAGCAATCGTCCGACGTTCGTGATTTTTCGGGGTTCTTTTCAGTGGGAGCCCAGGTGCAGCGAGTGGTAAACGTCGAAGCCCTGTTGGTCAGGGAAAGCCCGGAGCTCCGATGTCTGTGGTGCTGTAGATGCGCTGCCAATGGCCGGTGAGGAGCAGCAAGACCTTGACAGGCTGGCACTTTCGTTGTGGGAGCAATCGTCCGACGTTCGTGATTTTTCGGGGTTTTATTTCAGTGGGCTCCCAGGTGCAGCTGGTGGTAAATGTCGAAGCCCTGTTGGTCAGGGAAAGCCCGGAGCCGCGATGTCTGTGGTGCTGTAGATGCGCTGCCAATGGCCGGTGAGGAGCAGCAAGAGCTTGACTGGCTGGCACTTTCGGTGTGGGAGCAATCGTCCGACGTTTGTGATTTTTCGTTTATTTTTTTAAGTGGGCGCCCAGGTGCAGCGGGTGGTAAACGTCGAAGCCCTGTTGGTCAGGGAAAGCCCGGAGCCGCGATGTCTGTGGTGCTGTAGATGAGCTGGGAATGGCCGGTGAGTAGCAGCAAGAGCTTGACAGGCTGGCATTTAAGGTGTGGCAGGAATCGTCCGACATTTGTGATTTTTCAGGGTTTTTTTTCAGTGGGTAACCAGGTGCAGCTGGTGGTAAATGTCGAAGCCCCGTTCGTCAGGGAAAGCCCAGAGCCGCGATGTCTGTGGTGCTGTAGATGCGCTGGGAATGGGCGGTGAGGAGCAGCAAGAGCTTGAGTTGCTGGCGCTTTTGGTGTGGGAGCAATCGTCCGACGTTTTTGATTTTTCAGGGTTTTTTTTCAGTGGGTAACCAGGTGCAGCTGGTGGTAAATGTCGAAGGCCTGTTAGTCAGGGAAAGCCCGGAGCCCCGATGTCTGTGGTGCTGTAGATGCGCTGGGAATGGCCGGTGAGGAGCAGCAAGAGCTTGTGTTGCTGGCACTTTCGGTGTGGGAACAATCGTCCGACGTTCGTGATTTTTCGGGGTTTTTTTTCAGTGGGCGCCCAGGTGCAGCTGGTGGTAAACGTCGAAGCCCTGTTGGTCAGGGAAAGCCCAGAGCCCCGATGTCTGTGGTGCTGTAGATGCGCTGCCAAAGTCCGGTGAGTAGGAGCAAGAGCTTGAGTTGCTGGCACTTTCGTTGTGGGAGCAATCGTCCGACGTTCGTGATTTTTCGGGGTTTTATTTCAGTGGGCGCCCAGGTGCAGCTGGTGGTAAATGTCGAAGCCCTGTTGGTCAGGGAAAGCCCGGAGCCCCGATGTCTGTGGTGCTGTAGATGCACTGCCAAAGTCCGGTGAGGAGCAGCAAGAGCTTGACTGGCTGGCACTTTCGGTGTGGGAGCAATCGTCCGACGTTCGTGATTTTTGGGGGTTTTATTTCAGTGGGAGCCCAGGTTCAGCTGGTGGTAAATGTCGAAGCCCTGTTGGTCAGGGAAAGCCCGGAGCGCCGATGTCTGTGGTGCTGTAGATGCGCTGGGAATGGCCGGTGAGGAGCAGCAAGAGCTTGACTGGCTGGCACTTTCAGTGTGGGAGCAATCGTCCGACGTTCGTGATTTTTCGGGGTTTTATTTCAGTGGGCGCCCAGGTGCAGCTGGTGGTAAACGTCGAAGCCCTGTTGGTCAGGGAAAGCCCGGAGCCCCGATGTCTGTGGTGCTGTAGATGCGCTGCCAAAGTCCGGTGAGGAGCAGCAA
Organism: Chlamydotis macqueenii; assembly: GCF_036417535.1. NCBI lineage: Eukaryota > Metazoa > Chordata > Aves > Otidiformes > Otididae > Chlamydotis > Chlamydotis macqueenii. The sequence continues at coordinate 36,555 of NW_028239148.1, forward strand.
GAGCTTGAGTTGCTGGCACTTTTGGTGTGGGAGCAATCGTCCGATGTTCGTGATTTTTCTTTTATTTTTTTCAGTGGGCGCCCAGGTGCAGCGGGTGGTAAACGTCGAAGCCCTGTTGGTCAGGGAAAGCCCGGAGCCCCGATGTCTGTGGTGCTGTAGATGCGCTGGGAATGGCCGGTGAGGAGCAGCAAGAGCTTGAGTTGCTGGCACTTTCGGTGTGGGAGCAATCGTCCGACGTTTTTGATTTTTCAGGGTTTTTTTTCAGTGGGTAACCAGGTTCAGCTGGTGGTAAATGTCGAAGCCCTGTTGGTCAGGGAAAGCCCACAGCCCCGATGTCTGTGGTGTTGTAGATGCGCTGGGAATGGCCGGTGAGGAGCAGCAAGAGCTTGACTGGCTGGCACTTTCGCTGTGGGAGCAATCGTCCGATGTTCGTGATTTTTCTTTTATTTTTTTCAGCGGGCGCCCAGGTTCAGCTGGTGGTAAACGTCGAAGCCCTGTTGGTCAGGGAAAGCGCAGAACCCCGATATCTGTGGTGCTGTAGATGCGCTGGGAATGGCCGGTGAGGAGCAGCAAGAGCTTGACTGGCTGGCACTTTCGGTGTGGGAGCAATCGTGCGATGTTCGTGATTTTTCAGGGTTTTTTTTCAGTGGGTAACCAGGTGCAGCTGGTGGTAAACGTCGAAGCCCTGTTGGTCAGGGAAAGCCCAGAGCCCCGATGTCTGTGGTGCTGTAGATGCGCTGGGAATGGGCGGTGAGGAGCAGCAAGAGCTTGAGTTGCTGGCACTTTCGGTGTGGGAGCAATCGTCCGACGTTCGTGATTTTTCGGGGTTTTACTTTCAGTGGGCGCCCAGGTTCAGCTGGTGGTAAACGTCGAAGCCCTGTTGGTCAGGGAAAGCCCGGAGCCCCGATGTCTGTGGTGCTGTAGATGAGCTGCCAATGGCCGGTGAGGAGCAGCAAGAGCTTGACTGGCTGGCACTTTCGGTGTGGGAGCAATCGTCCGATGTTCGTGATTTTTCTTTTATTTTTTTCAGCGGGCGCCCAGGTTCAGCTGGTGGTAAACGTCGAAGCCCTGTTGGTCAGGGAAAGCGCAGAACCCCGATATCTGTGGTGCTGTAGATGCGCTGGGAATGGCCGGTGAGGAGCAGCAAGAGCTTGACTGGCTGGCACTTTCAATGTGGGAACAATCGTCCGACGTTCGTGATTTTTCGGGTTTTTTTTCCAGTGGGCGCCCAGGTTCAGCTGGTGGTAAACGTCGAAGCCCTGTTGGTCAGGGAAAGCCCGGAGCCCCGATGTCTGTGGTGCTGTAGATGCGCTGGGAATGGCCGGTGAGGAGCAGAAAGAGCTTGTGTTGCTGCCACTTTCGGTGTGGGAGCAATCGTCCGACGTTCGTGATTTTTCGGGGTTCTTTTCAGTGGGAGCCCAGGTGCAGCGAGTGGTAAACGTCGAAGCCCTGTTGGTCAGGGAAAGCCCGGAGCTCCGATGTCTGTGGTGCTGTAGATGCACTGCCAATGGCCGGTGAGGAGCAGCAAGAGCTTGACTGGCTGGCACTTTCGGTGTTGGATCAATTGTCCGACGTTTTTGATTTTTCAGGGTTTTTTTTCAGTGGCCAACTAGGTGCAGCTGGTGGTAAATGTCGAAGCCCTGTTGGTCAGGGAAAGCCCGGAGCCCCGATGTCTGTGGTGCTGTAGATGCGCTGCCAATGGCCGGTGAGGAGCAGCAAGAGCTTGACTGGCTGGCACTTCTGGTGTGGGAGCAATCGTCCGACGTTCGTGATTTTTCGGGGTTTTTTTCAGTGGGCACCCAGGTTCAGCTGGTGGTAAACGTCGAAGCCCTGTTGGTCAGGGAACGCCCGGAGCCCCGATGTCTGTGGTGCTGTAGATGCGCTGCCAATGGCCGGTGAGGAGCAGCAAGAGGTTGACTGTCTGGCACTTTTGGTGTGGGAGCAATCGTCCGATGTTTGTGATTATTCGGGGTTTTTTTTCAGTGGGCGCCCAGGTGCAGCTGGTGGTAAACGTCGAAGCCCTGTTGGTCAGGGAAAGCCCGGAGCCCCGATGTCTGTGGTGCTGTAGATGCACTGCCAAAGTCCGGTGAGGAGCAGCAAGAGCTTGACTGGCTGGCACTTTCGGTGTGGGAGGAATCGTCCGACGTTCGTGATTTTTCGGGGTTTTATTTCAGTGGGCGCCCAGGTTCAGCTGGTGGTAAACGTCGAAGCCCTGTTGGTCAGGGAAAGCCCGGAGCCCCGATGTCTGTGGTGCTGTAGATGCGCTGCCAATGGCCGGTGAGGAGCAGCAAGAGCTTGACTGGCTGGCACTTTCGTTGTGGGAGCAATCGTCCGACGTTCGTGATTTTTCGGGGTTTTATTTCAGTGGGGGCCCAGGTTCAGCTGGTGGTAAACGTCGAAGCCCTGTTGGTCAGGGAAAGCCCGGAGCCCCGATGTCTGTGGTGCTGTAGATGCGCTGCCAATAGCCGGTGAGGAGCAGCAAGAGCTTGAGTTGCCCACACTTTCAGTGTGGGAGCAATCGTCCGACGTTTTTGATTTTTCAGGGTTTTTTTTCAGTGGGTAACCAGGTGCAGCTGGTGGTAAATGTCGAAGCCCTGTTGGTCAGGGAAAGCCCGGAGCCCCGATGTCTGTGGTGCTGTAGATGCGCTGGGAATGGCCGGTGAGGAGCAGCAAGAGCTTCATTGGCTGGCACTTTTGCTGTGGGAGCAATCGTCCGACGTTCGTGATTTTTCTTTAATTTTTTTCAGTGGGCGCCCAGGTTCAGCGGGTGGTAAACGTCGAAGCCCTGTTGGTCAGGGAAAGCCCGGAGCCGCGATGTCTGTGGTGCTGTAGATGCGCTGCCAAAGTCCGGTGAGTAGCAGCAGGACCTTGAGTTGCTGGCACTTTCGTTGTGGGAGCAATCGTCCGACGTTCGTGATTTTTCGGAGTTTTATTTCAGTGGGCGCCCAGGTGCAGCTGGTGGTAAATGTCGAAGCCCTGTTGGTCAGGGAAAGCCCGGAGCCCCGATGTCTGTGGTGCTGTAGATGCGCTGCCAATGGGCGGTGAGTAGCAGCAAGAGCTTGAGTTGCTGGCACTTTCGGTGTGGGAGCAATCGTCCGATGTTCATGATTTTTCGTTTATTTTTTTCAGTGGGCGCCCAGGTGCAGCTGGTGGTAAACGTCGAAGCCCTGTTCGTCAGGGAAAGCCCGGAGCCCCGATGTCTGTGGTGCTGTAGATGCGCTGGGAATGGGCGGTGAGGAGCAGCAAGAGCTTGTGTTGCTGGCACTTTCGGTGTGGGAGCAATCGTCCGACGTTCGTGATTTTTCGGGGTTTTACTTTCAGTGGGCGCCCAGGTGCAGCGAGTGGTAAACGTCGAAGCCCTGTTGGTCAGGGAAAGCCCGGAGCCCCGATGTCTGTGGTGCTGTAGATGCGCTGCCAATGGCCGGTGAGGAGCAGCAAGAGCTTGACTGGCTGGCACTTTCGTTGTGGGAGCAATCGTCCGACGTTCGTGATTTTTCGGGGTTTTATTTCAGTGGGCTCCCAGGTGCAGCTGGTGGTAAATGTCGAAGCCCTGATGGTCAGGGAAAGCCCGGAGCCGCGATGTCTGTGGTGCTGTAGATGCGCTGCCAATGGCCGGTGAGGAGCAGCAAGAGCTTGACTGGCTGGCACTTTCGGTGTGGGAGCAATCGTCCGACGTTTGTGATTTTTCGTTTATTTTTTTCAGTGGGCGCCCAGGTGCAGCGGGTGGTAAACGTTGAAGCCCAGTTGGTCAGGGAAAGCTCGGAGCCCCGATGTCTGTGGTGCTGTAGATGCCCTGCCAATGGGCAGTGAGTAGCAGCAAGAGCTTGAGTTGCTGGCAGTTTCGGTGTGGGAGCAATCGTCCGATATTCATGATTTTTCGTTTATTTTTTTCAGTGGGCGCCCAGGTGCAGCTGGTGGTAAACGTCGAACGCTGTTCGTCAGGGAAAGCCTGGAGCCCCGATGTCTGTGGTGCTGTAGATGCACTGCCAAAGTCCGGTGAGTAGCAGCAAGAGCTTGAGTTGCTGGCAGTTTCGTTGTGGGAGCAATCGTCCGACGTTCGTGATTTTTCGGGGTTTTATTTCAGTGGGAGCCCAGGTGCAGCTGGTGGTAAATGTCGAAGCCCTGATGGTCAGGGAAAGCCCGGAGTCCCGATGTCTGTGGTGCTGTAGATGTGCTGCCAATGGCCGGTGAGGAGCAGCAAGAGCTTGAGTTGCTGGCACTTTCGTTGTGGGAGCAATCGTCCGACGTTCGTGATTTTTCGGGTTTTTTTTCCAGTGGGCGCCCAGGTTCAGCTGGTGGTAAACGTCGAAGCCCTGTTGGTCAGGGAAAGCCCGGAGCCCCGATGTCTGTGGTGCTGTAGATGTGCTGCCAATCGCCGCTGAGGAGCAGCAAGAGCTTGACTGGCTGGCACTTTGGGTGTGGGAGCAATCGTCGGACGTTCGTGATTTTTCGGGGTTTTATTTCAGTGGGCGCCCAGGTTCAGCTGGTGGTAATCGTCGAAGCCCAGTTGGTCAGGGAAAGCCCGGAGCCCCGATGTCTGTGGTGCTGTAGATGCGCTGGGAATGGCCGGTGTTCAGCAGCTAGAGCTTGACTGTCTGGCACTTTTGGTGTGGGAGCAATCGTCCGACGTTCGTGATTTTTCGGGGTTCTTTTCAGTGGGAGCCCAGGTGCAGCTGGTGGTAAACGTCGAAGGCCTGTTGGTCAGGGAAAGCCCAGAGCCCCGATGTCTGTGGTGCTGTAGATGCGCTGGGAATGGCCGGTGAGGAGCAGCAAGAGCTTGAGTTGCTGGCACTTTCGGTGTGGGAGGAATCGTCCGACGTTCGTGATTTTTCGGGGTTTTATTTCACTGGGCTCCCAGGTTCAGCTGGTGGTAAACGTCGAAGCCCTGTTGGTCAGGGAAAGCCCGGAGCCCCGATGTCTGTGGTGCTGTAGATGCGCTGCCAATGGCCGGTGAGGAGCAGCAAGAGGTTGACTGGCTGGCACTTTTGGTGTGGGAGCAATCGTCCGACGTTCGTGATTTTTCGGGGTTATTTTCAGTGGGAGCCCAGGTTCAGCGAGTGGTAAACGTCGAAGGCCTGTTGGTCAGGGAAAGCCCGGAGCCCCGATGTCTGTGGTGCTGTAGATGCGCTGGGAATGGCCGGTGAGGAGCAGCAAGAGCTTGACTGGCTGGCACTTTCGGTGTGGGAGCAAACGTGCGATGTTCGTGATTTTTCGTTTATTTTTTTCAGTGGGCGCCCAGGTTCAGCTGGTGGTAAACGTTGAAGCCCTGTTGTTCAGGGAAAGCGCAGAACCCCGATGTCTGTGGTGCTGTAGATGCACTGCCAAAGTCCGGTGAGTAGCAGCAAGAGCTTGAGTTGCTGGCACTTTCGGTGAGGGAGGAATCGTCCGACGTTCGTGATTTTTCGGGGTTCTATTTCAGTGGGCGCCCAGGTTCAGCTGGTGGTAAACTTCTAAGCCCTGTTGGTCAGGGAAAGCCCGGAGTCCCGATGTCTGTGGTGCTGTAGATGCGCTGGGAATGGCCGGTGTTCAGCAGCTAGAGCTTGACTGTCTGGCACTTTTGGTGTGGGAGCAATCGTCCGACGTTCGTGATTTTTCGGGGTTCTTTTCAGTGGGAGCCGAGGTGCAGCTGGTGGTAAATGTCGAAGCCCTGTTGGTCAGGGAAAGCCCGGAGCCCCGATGTCTGTGGTGCTGTAGATGCGCTGGGAATGGCCGGTGTTCAGCAGCTAGAGCTTGACTGGCTGGCACTTTCGGTGTGGGAGCAATCGTCCGACGTTCGTGATTTTTCAGGGTTTTACTTTCAGTGGGCGCACAGGTGCAGCTGGTGGTAAACGTCGAAGCCCTGTTGGTCAGGGAAAGCCCACAGCCCCGATGTCTGTGGTGCTGTAGATGCGCTGGGAATGGGCGGTGAGGAGCAGCAAGAGCTTGAGTTGCTGGCACTTTCAGTGTAGGAGCAATCGTCGGACGTTTGTGATTTTTGTGGATTTTTATTCACTAGGCGCCCAGGTTCAGCTGGTGGTAAACGTCGAAGCCCTGTTGGTCAGGGAAAGCCCGGAGCCCCGATGTCTGTGGTGCTGTAGATGCGCTGGGAATGGGCGGTGAGGAGCAGCAAGAGCTTGACTGGCTGGCACTTTTGGTGTGGGAGCAATCGTCCGACGTTCGTGATTCTTCGGGGTTTTACTTTCAGTGGGCGCCCAGGTTCATCTGGTGGTAAACGTCGAAGCCCTGTTGGTCAGGGAAAGCCCGGAGCCCCGATGTCTGTGGTGCTGTAGATGCGCTGCCAATAGCCGGTGAGGAGCAGCAAGAGCTTGAGTTGCCCACACTTTCAGTGTGGGAGCAATCGTCCGACGTTTTTGATTTTTCAGGGTTTTTTTTCAGTGGGTAACCAGGTGCAGCTGGTGGTAAATGTCGAAGCCCTGTTGGTCAGGGAAAGCCCGGAGCCCCGATGTCTGTGGTGCTGTAGATGCGCTGGGAATGGCCGGTGAGGAGCAGCAAGAGCTTCATTGGCTGGCACTTTTGGTGTGGGAGCAATCGTCCGACGTTCGTGATTTTTCTTTAATTTTTTTCAGTGGGCGCCCAGGTTCAGCGGGTGGTAAACGTCGAAGCCCTGTTGGTCAGGGAAAGCCCGGAGCCGCGATGTCTGTGGTGCTGTAGATGCGCTGCCAAAGTCCGGTGAGTAGCAGCAGGACCTTGAGTTGCTGGCACTTTCGTTGTGGGAGCAATCGTCCGACGTTCGTGATTTTTCGGAGTTTTATTTCAGTGGGCGCCCAGGTGCAGCTGGTGGTAAATGTCGAAGCCCTGTTGGTCAGGGAAAGCCCGGAGCCCCGATGTCTGTGGTGCTGTAGATGCGCTGCCAATGGCCGGTGAGGAGCAGCAAGAGCTTGACTGGGTGGCACTTTCGGTGTGGGTGCAATCGTCCGACGTTCGTGATTTTTGGGGTTTTTTTCAGTGGGCGCCCAGGTGCAGCTGGTGGTAAACGTTGAAGCCCTGTTGGTCAGGGAAAGCTCGGAGCCCCGATGTCTGTGGTGCTGTAGATGCACTGGGAGTGTCCGGGGAGGAGCAGCAAGAGCTTGACTGGCTGGCACTTTCGTTGTGGGAGCAATCGTCCGACGTTTGTGATTTTTCGGGGTTTTATTTCAGTGGGCGCCCAGGTGCAGCTGGTGGTAAACGTTGAAGCCCTGTTGGTCAGGGAAAGCTCGGAGCCCCGATGTCTGTGGTGCTGTAGATGCGCTGCCAATGGGCGGTGAGTAGCAGCAAGAGCTTGAGTTGCTGGCACTTTCGGTGTGGGAGCAATCGTCCGATGTTCATGATTTTTCGTTTATTTTTTTCAGTGGGCGCCCAGGTGCAGCTGGTGGTAAACGTCGAAGCCCTGTTGGTCAGGGAAAGCCCGGAGCCCCGATGTCTGTGGTGCTGTAGATGCGCTGGGAATGGGCGGTGAGGAGCAGCAAGAGCTTGTGTTGCTGGCACTTTCGGTGTGGGAGCAATCGTCCGATGTTCGTGATTTTTCGGGGTTTTACTTTCAGTGGGCGCCCAGGTTCAGCTGGTGGTAAACGTCGAAGCCCTGTTGGTCAGGGAAAGCCCGGAGCCCCGATGTCTGTGGTGCTGTAGATGCGCTGGGAATGGCCGGTGAGGAGCAGCAAGAGCTTGACTGGCTGGCACTTTCGGTGTGGGAGCAATCGTCCGACGTTCGTGATTTTTCGGGGTTTTACTTTCAGTGGGCGCCCAGGTTCAGCTGGTGGTAAACGTCGAAGCCCTGTTGGTCAGGGAAAGCCCGGAGCCCCGATGTCTGTGGTGCTGTAGATGCGCTGGGAATGGGCGGTGAGGAGCAGCAAGAGCTTGTGTTGCTGGCACTTTCGTTGTGGGAGCAATCGTCCGACGTTCGTGATTTTTCGGGGTTTTATTTCAGTGGGGGCCCAGGTTCAGCTGGTGGTAAATGTCGAAGCCCTGATGGTCAGGGAAAGCCCGGAGCCGCGATGTCTGTGGTGCTGTAGATGCGCTGCCAATGGCCGGTGAGGAGCAGCAAGAGCTTGACTGGCTGGCACTTTCAATGTGGGAACATTCGTCCGACGTTCGTGATTTTTCGGGTTTTTTTTCCAGTGGGCGCCCAGGTTCAGCTGGTGGTAAACGTCGAAGCCCTGTTCGTCAGGGAAAGCGTAGAGCCCCGATGTCTGTGCTGCTGTAGATGCGCTGGGAATGGCCGGTGAGGAGCAGCAAGAGCTTGTGTTGCTGGCACTTTCGGTGTGGGAGCAATCGTCCGACGTTCGTGATTTTTCGGGGTTCTTTTCAGTGGGAGCCCAGGTGCAGCGAGTGGTAAACGTCGAAGCCCTGTTGGTCAGGGAAAGCCCGGAGCTCCGATGTCTGTGGTGCTGTAGATGCGCTGCCAATGGCCGGTGAGGAGCAGCAAGACCTTGACAGGCTGGCACTTTCGTTGTGGGAGCAATCGTCCGACGTTCGTGATTTTTCGGGGTTTTATTTCAGTGGGCTCCCAGGTGCAGCTGGTGGTAAATGTCGAAGCCCTGTTGGTCAGGGAAAGCCCGGAGCCGCGATGTCTGTGGTGCTGTAGATGCGCTGCCAATGGCCGGTGAGGAGCAGCAAGAGCTTGACTGGCTGGCACTTTCGGTGTGGGAGCAATCGTCCGACGTTTGTGATTTTTCGTTTATTTTTTTAAGTGGGCGCCCAGGTGCAGCGGGTGGTAAACGTCGAAGCCCTGTTGGTCAGGGAAAGCCCGGAGCCGCGATGTCTGTGGTGCTGTAGATGAGCTGGGAATGGCCGGTGAGTAGCAGCAAGAGCTTGACAGGCTGGCATTTAAGGTGTGGCAGGAATCGTCCGACATTTGTGATTTTTCAGGGTTTTTTTTCAGTGGGTAACCAGGTGCAGCTGGTGGTAAATGTCCAAGCCCCGTTCGTCAGGGAAAGCCCAGAGCCGCGATGTCTGTGGTGCTGTAGATGCGCTGGGAATGGGCGGTGAGGAGCAGCAAGAGCTTGAGTTGCTGGCGCTTTTGGTGTGGGAGCAATCGTCCGACGTTTTTGATTTTTCAGGGTTTTTTTTCAGTGGGTAACCAGGTGCAGCTGGTGGTAAATGTCGAAGGCCTGTTGGTCAGGGAAAGCCCGGAGCCCCGATGTCTGTGGTGCTGTAGATGCGCTGGGAATGGCCGGTGAGGAGCAGCAAGAGCTTGTGTTGCTGGCACTTTCGGTGTGGGAACAATCGTCCGACGTTCGTGATTTTTCGGGGTTTTTTTTCAGTGGGCGCCCAGGTGCAGCTGGTGGTAAACGTCGAAGCCCTGTTGGTCAGGGAAAGCCCAGAGCCCCGATGTCTGTGGTGCTGTAGATGCGCTGCCAAAGTCCGGTGAGTAGGAGCAAGAGCTTGAGTTGCTGGCACTTTCGTTGTGGGAGCAATCGTCCGACGTTCGTGATTTTTCGGGGTTTTATTTCAGTGGGCGCCCAGGTGCAGCTGGTGGTAAATGTCGAAGCCCTGTTGGTCAGGGAAAGCCCGGAGCCCCGATGTCTGTGGTGCTGTAGATGCACTGCCAAAGTCCGGTGAGGAGCAGCAAGAGCTTGACTGGCTGGCACTTTCGGTGTGGGAGCAATCGTCCGACGTTCGTGATTTTTGGGGGTTTTATTTCAGTGGGAGCCCAGGTTCAGCTGGTGGTAAATGTCGAAGCCCTGTTGGTCAGGGAAAGCCCGGAGCGCCGATGTCTGTGGTGCTGTAGATGCGCTGGGAATGGCCGGTGAGGAGCAGCAAGAGCTTGACTGGCTGGCACTTTTGGTGTGGGAGCAATCGTCCGACGTTCGTGATTTTTCGGGGTTTTATTTCAGTGGGCGCCCAGGTGCAGCTGGTGGTAAACGTCGAAGCCCTGTTGGTCAGGGAAAGCCCGGAGCCCCGATGTCTGTGGTGCTGTAGATGCGCTGCCAAAGTCCGGTGAGGAGCAGCAAGAGCTTGAGTTGCTGGCACTTTTGGTGTGGGAGCAATCGTCCGATGTTCGTGATTTTTCTTTTATTTTTTTCAGTGGGCGCCCAGGTGCAGCTGGTGGTAAACGTCGAAGCCCTGTTGGTCAGGGAAAGCCCGGAGCCCCGATGTCTGTGGTGCTGTAGATGCGCTGGGAATGGCCGGTGAGGAGCAGCAAGAGCTTGAGTTGCTGGCACTTTCGGTGTGGGAGCAATCGTCCGACGTTTTTGATTTTTCAGGGTTTTTTTTCAGTGGGTAACCAGGTTCAGCTGGTTGTAAATGTCGAAGCCCTGTTGGTCAGGGAAAGCCCACAGCCCCGATGTCTGTGGTGTTGTAGATGCGCTGGGAATGGCCGGTGAGGAGCAGCAAGAGCTTGACTGGCTGGCACTTTGGGTGTGGGAGCAATCGTCCGATGTTCGTGATTTTTCTTTTATTTTTTTCAGCGGGCGCCCAGGTTCAGCTGGTGGTAAACGTCGAAGCCCTGTTGGTCAGGGAAAGCGCAGAACCCCGATATCTGTGGTGCTGTAGATGCGCTGGGTATGGCCGGTGAGGAGCAGCAAGAGCTTGACTGGCTGGCACTTTCGGTGTGGGAGCAATCGTGCGATGTTCGTGATTTTTCAGGGTTTTTTTTCAGTGGGTAATCAGGTGCAGCTGGTGGTAAACGTCGAAGCCCTGTTGGTCAGGGAAAGCCCAGAGCCCCGATGTCTGTGGTGCTGTAGATGCGCTGGGAATGGGCGGTGAGGAGCAGCAAGAGCTTGAGTTGCTGGCACTTTCGGTGTGGGAGCAATCGTCCGACGTTCGTGATTTTTCGGGGTTTTACTTTCAGTGGGCGCCCAGGTTCAGCTGGTGGTAAACGTCGAAGCCCTGTTGGTCAGGGAAAGCCCGGAGCCCCGATGTCTGTGGTGCTGTAGATGAGCTGCCAATGGCCGGTGAGGAGCAGCAAGAGCTTGACTGGCTGGCACTTTCGGTGTGGGAGCAATCGTCCGATGTTCGTGATTTTTCTTTTATTTTTTTCAGCGGGCGCCCAGGTTCAGCTGGTGGTAAACGTCGAAGCCCTGTTGGTCAGGGAAAGCGCAGAACCCCGATATCTGTGGTGCTGTAGATGCGCTGGGAATGGCCGGTGAGGAGCAGCAAGAGCTTGACTGGCTGGCACTTTCATTGTGGGAACAATCGTCCGACGTTCGTGATTTTTCGGGTTTTTTTTCCAGTGGGCGCCCAGGTGCAGCTGGTGGTAAACGTCGAAGCCCTGTTGGTCAGGGAAAGCCCGGAGCCCCGATGTCTGTGGTGCTGTAGATGCGCTGGGAATGGCCGGTGAGGAGCAGAAAGAGCTTGTGTTGCTGGCACTTTCGGTGTGGGAGCAATCGTCCGACGTTCGTGATTTTTCGGGGTTCTTTTCAGTGGGAGCCCAGGTGCAGCGAGTGGTAAACGTCGAAGCCCTGTTGGTCAGGGAAAGCCCGGAGCTCCGATGTCTGTGGTGCTGTAGATGCACTGCCAATGGCCGGTGAGGAGCAGCAAGAGCTTGACTGGCTGGCACTTTCGGTGTTGGATCAATTGTCCGACGTTTTTGATTTTTCAGGGTTTTTTTTCAGTGGCCAACTAGGTGCAGCTGGTGGTAAATGTCGAAGCCCTGTTGGTCAGGGAAAGCCCGGAGCCCCGATGTCTGTGGTGCTGTAGATGCGCTGGGAATGGCCGGTGAGGAGCAGCAAGAGCTTCATTGGCTGGCACTTTTGCTGTGGGAGCAATCGTCCGACGTTCGTGATTTTTCTTTAATTTTTTTCAGTGGGCGCCCAGGTTCAGCGGGTGGTAAACGTCGAAGCCCTGTTGGTCAGGGAAAGCCCGGAGCCGCGATGTCTGTGGTGCTGTAGATGCGCTGCCAAAGTCCGCTGAGTAGCAGCAGGACCTTGAGTTGCTGGCACTTTCGTTGTGGGAGCAATCGTCCGACGTTCGTGATTTTTCGGAGTTTTATTTCAGTGGGCGCCCAGGTGCAGCTGGTGGTAAATGTCGAAGCCCTGTTGGTCAGGGAAAGCCCGGAGCCCCGATGTCTGTGGTGCTGTAGATGCGCTGCCAATGGCCGGTGAGGAGCAGCAAGAGCTTGACTGGGTGGCACTTTCGTTGTGGGAGCAATCGTCCGACGTTTGTGATTTTTCGGGGTTTTATTTCAGTGGGCGCCCAGGTGCAGCTGGTGGTAAACGTTGAAGCCCTGTTGGTCAGGGAAAGCTCGGAGCCCCGATGTCTGTGGTGCTGTAGATGCCCTGCCAATGGGCGGTGAGTAGCAGCAAGAGCTTGAGTTGCTGGCACTTTCGGTGTGGGAGCAATCGTCCGATGTTCATGATTTTTCGTTTATTTTTTTCAGTGGGCGCCCAGGTGCAGCTGGTGGTAAACGTCGAAGCCCTGTTGGTCAGGGAAAGCCCGGAGCCCCGATGTCTGTGGTGCTGTAGATGCGCTGGGAATGGGCGGTGAGGAGCAGCAAGAGCTTGTGTTGCTGGCACTTTCGGTGTGGGAGCAATCGTCCGATGTTCGTGATTTTTCGGGGTTTTACTTTCAGTGGGCGCCCAGGTTCAGCTGGTGGTAAACGTCGAAGCCCTGTTGGTCAGGGAAAGCCCGGAGCCCCGATGTCTGTGGTGCTGTAGATGCGCTGCCAATGGCCGGTGAGGAGCAGCAAGAGCTTGACTGGCTGGCACTTTCGGTGTGGGAGCAATCGTCCGACGTTCGTGATTTTTCGGGGTTTTACTTTCAGTGGGCGCCCAGGTTCAGCTGGTGGTAAACGTCGAAGCCCTGTTGGTCAGGGAAAGCCCGGAGCCCCGATGTCTGTGGTGCTGTAGATGCGCTGGGAATGGGCGGTGAGGAGCAGCAAGAGCTTGTGTTGCTGGCACTTTCGTTGTGGGAGCAATCGTCCGACGTTCGTGATTTTTCGGGGTTTTATTTCAGTGGGGGCCCAGGTTCAGCTGGTGGTAAATGTCGAAGCCCTGATGGTCAGGGAAAGCCCGGAGCCGCGATGTCTGTGGTGCTGTAGATGCGCTGCCAATGGCCGGTGAGGAGCAGCAAGAGCTTGACTGGCTGGCACTTTCAATGTGGGAACATTCGTCCGACGTTCGTGATTTTTCGGGTTTTTTTTCCAGTGGGCGCCCAGGTTCAGCTGGTGGTAAACGTCGAAGCCCTGTTCGTCAGGGAAAGCGTAGAGCCCCGATGTCTGTGGTGCTGTAGATGCGCTGGGAATGGCCGGTGAGGAGCAGCAAGAGCTTGTGTTGCTGGCACTTTCGGTGTGGGAGCAATCGTCCGACGTTCGTGATTTTTCGGGGTTCTTTTCAGTGGGAGCCCAGGTGCAGCGAGTGGTAAACGTCGAAGCCCTGTTGGTCAGGGAAAGCCCGGAGCTCCGATGTCTGTGGTGCTGTAGATGCGCTGCCAATGGCCGGTGAGGAGCAGCAAGACCTTGACAGGCTGGCACTTTCGTTGTGGGAGCAATCGTCCGACGTTCGTGATTTTTCGGGGTTTTATTTCAGTGGGCTCCCAGGTGCAGCTGGTGGTAAATGTCGAAGCCCTGTTGGTCAGGGAAAGCCCGGAGCCGCGATGTCTGTGGTGCTGTAGATGCGCTGCCAATGGCCGGTGAGGAGCAGCAAGAGCTTGACTGGCTGGCACTTTCGGTGTGGGAGCAATCGTCCGACGTTTGTGATTTTTCGTTTATTTTTTTAAGTGGGCGCCCAGGTGCAGCGGGTGGTAAACGTCGAAGCCCTGTTGGTCAGGGAAAGCCCGGAGCCGCGATGTCTGTGGTGCTGTAGATGAGCTGGGAATGGCCGGTGAGTAGCAGCAAGAGCTTGACAGGCTGGCATTTAAGGTGTGGCAGGAATCGTCCGACATTTGTGATTTTTCAGGGTTTTTTTTCAGTGGGTAACCAGGTGCAGCTGGTGGTAAATGTCCAAGCCCCGTTCGTCAGGGAAAGCCCAGAGCCGCGATGTCTGTGGTGCTGTAGATGCGCTGGGAATGGGCGGTGAGGAGCAGCAAGAGCTTGAGTTGCTGGCGCTTTTGGTGTGGGAGCAATCGTCCGACGTTTTTGATTTTTCAGGGTTTTTTTTCAGTGGGTAACCAGGTGCAGCTGGTGGTAAATGTCGAAGGCCTGTTGGTCAGGGAAAGCCCGGAGCCCCGATGTCTGTGGTGCTGTAGATGCGCTGGGAATGGCCGGTGAGGAGCAGCAAGAGCTTGTGTTGCTGGCACTTTCGGTGTGGGAACAATCGTCCGACGTTCGTGATTTTTCGGGGTTTTTTTTCAGTGGGCGCCCAGGTGCAGCTGGTGGTAAACGTCGAAGCCCTGTTGGTCAGGGAAAGCCCAGAGCCCCGATGTCTGTGGTGCTGTAGATGCGCTGCCAAAGTCCGGTGAGTAGGAGCAAGAGCTTGAGTTGCTGGCACTTTCGTTGTGGGAGCAATCGTCCGACGTTCGTGATTTTTCGGGGTTTTATTTCAGTGGGCGCCCAGGTGCAGCTGGTGGTAAATGTCGAAGCCCTGTTGGTCAGGGAAAGCCCGGAGCCCCGATGTCTGTGGTGCTGTAGATGCACTGCCAAAGTCCGGTGAGGAGCAGCAAGAGCTTGACTGGCTGGCACTTTCGGTGTGGGAGCAATCGTCCGACGTTCGTGATTTTTGGGGGTTTTATTTCAGTGGGAGCCCAGGTTCAGCTGGTGGTAAATGTCGAAGCCCTGTTGGTCAGGGAAAGCCCGGAGCGCCGATGTCTGTGGTGCTGTAGATGCGCTGGGAATGGCCGGTGAGGAGCAGCAAGAGCTTGACTGGCTGGCACTTTTGGTGTGGGAGCAATCGTCCGACGTTCGTGATTTTTCGGGGTTTTATTTCAGTGGGCGCCCAGGTGCAGCTGGTGGTAAACGTCGAAGCCCTGTTGGTCAGGGAAAGCCCGGAGCCCCGATGTCTGTGGTGCTGTAGATGCGCTGCCAAAGTCCGGTGAGGAGCAGCAAGAGCTTGAGTTGCTGGCACTTTTGGTGTGGGAGCAATCGTCCGATGTTCGTGATTTTTCTTTTATTTTTTTCAGTGGGCGCCCAGGTGCAGCTGGTGGTAAACGTCGAAGCCCTGTTGGTCAGGGAAAGCCCGGAGCCCCGATGTCTGTGGTGCTGTAGATGCGCTGGGAATGGCCGGTGAGGAGCAGCAAGAGCTTGAGTTGCTGGCACTTTCGGTGTGGGAGCAATCGTCCGACGTTTTTGATTTTTCAGGGTTTTTTTTCAGTGGGTAACCAGGTTCAGCTGGTGGTAAATGTCGAAGCCCTGTTGGTCAGGGAAAGCCCACAGCCCCGATGTCTGTGGTGTTGTAGATGCGCTGGGAATGGCCGGTGAGGAGCAGCAAGAGCTTGACTGGCTGGCACTTTCGGTGTGGGAGCAATCGTCCGATGTTCGTGATTTTTCTTTTATTTTTTTCAGCGGGCGCCCAGGTTCAGCTGGTGGTAAACGTCGAAGCCCTGTTGGTCAGGGAAAGCGCAGAACCCCGATATCTGTGGTGCTGTAGATGCACTGCCAATGGCCGGTGAGGAGCAGCAAGAGCTTGACTGGCTGGCACTTTCGGTGTTGGATCAATTGTCCGACGTTTTTGATTTTTCAGGGTTTTTTTTCAGTGGCCAACTAGGTGCAGCTGGTGGTAAATGTCGAAGCCCTGTTGGTCAGGGAAAGCCCGGAGCCCCGATGTCTGTGGTGCTGTAGATGCGCTGGGAATGGCCGGTGAGGAGCAGCAAGAGCTTGACTGGCTGGCACTTTCGGTGTGGGAGCAATCGTCCGATGTTCATGATTTTTCGTTTATTTTTTTCAGTGGGCGCCCAGGTGCAGCTGATGGTAAATGTCGAAGCCCTCTTGGTCAGGGAAAGCGTAGAACCCCGATGTCTGTGGTGCTGTAGATGCACTCCCAAAGTCCGGTGAGTAGCAGCAAGAGCTTGAGTTGCTGGCACTTTCGGTGTGGGAGCAATCGTCCGACGTTCGTGATTTTTCGGGGTTTTATTTCAGTGGGCGCCCAGGTGCAGCTGGTGGTAAACGTCGAAGCCCAGTTGATCAGGGAAAGTCCGGAGCACCGATGTCTGTGGTGCTGTAGATGCACTGCCAAAGTCCGGTGAGTAGCAGCAAGAGCTTGAGTTGCTGGCACTTTTGGTGTGGGAGCAATCGTCCGACGTTCGTGATTTTTCGGGGTTTTATTTCAGTGGGCGCCCAGGTGCAGCTGGTGGTAAATGTCGAAGCCCTGTTGGTCAGGGAAAGCCCGGAGCCCCGATGTCTGTGGTGCTGTAGATGCGCTGCCAATGGCCGGTGAGGAGCAGCAAGAGCTTGACTGGCTGGCACTTTGGGTGTGGGAGCAATCGTCGGACGTTCGTGATTTTTCGGGGTTTTATTTCAGTGGGCGCCCAGGTGCAGCGGGTGGTAAACGTTGAAGCCCTGTTGGTCAGGGAAAGCGCAGAACCCCGATGTCTGTGGTGCTGTAGATGCACTGCCAAAGTCCGGTGAGTAGCAGCAAGAGCTTGAGTTGCTGGCACTTTCGGTGTGGGAGGAATCGTCCGACGTTCGTGATTTTTCGGGGTTTTTTTTCCGTGGGCGCCCAGGTGCAGCGGGTGGTAAACGTCGAAGCCCTGTTGGTCAGGGAAAGCCCGGAGCCCCGATGTCTGTGGTGCTGTAGATGCGCTGGGAATGGCCGGTGAGGAGCAGCAAGAGCTTGACTGGCTGGCACTTTTGGTGTGGGAGCAATAGTCCGATGTTTGTGATTATTCGGGGTTTTTTTTCAGTGGGAGCCCAGGTGCAGCTGGTGGTAAACGTCGAAGCCCTGTTGGTCAGGGAAAGCCCGGAGCCCCGATGTCTGTGGTGCTGTAGATGCACTGCCAAAGTCCGGTGAGGAGCAGCAAGAGCTTGACTGGCTGGCACTTTGGGTGTGGGAGCAATCGTCCGACGTTCGTGATTTTTGGGGGTTTTATTTCAGTGGGTGACCAGGTTCAGCTGGTGGTAAACGTCGAAGCCCTGTTGGTCAGGGAAAGCCCGGAGCCCCGATGTCTGTGGTGCTGTAGTTGCGCTGCCAATGGCCGGTGAGGAGCAGCAAGAGCTTGAGTTGCTGGCACTTTCGGTGTGGGAGCAATCGTCCGACGTTTGTGATTTTTCAGGGTTTTTTTTCAGTGTGTAACCAGGTGCAGCTGGTGGTAAATGTCGAAGCCCTGTTGGTCAGGGAAAGCCCGGAGCCGCGATGTCTGTGGTGCTGTAGATGCGCTGGGAATGGCCGGTGAGGAGCAGCAAGAGCTTGATTTGCTGGCACTTTCGGTGTGGGAGCAATCGTGCGATGTTCGTGATTTTTCGTTTATTTTTTTCAGTGGGCGCCCAGGTGCAGCTGGTGGTAAACGTTGAAGCCCTGTTGTTCAGGGAAAGCCCGGAGCCCCGATGTCTGTGGTGCTGTAGATGCACTGCCAAAGTCCGGTGAGTACCAGCAAGAGCTTGAGTTGCTGGCACTTTCGGTGTGGGAGGAGTCGTCCGACGTTCGTGATTTTTCGGGGTTTTACTTTCAGTGGGCGCCCAGGTTCAGCTGATGGTAAATGTCGAAGCCCTGTTCATCAGGGAAAGCCCGGAGCCCCGATGTCTGTGGTGCTGTAGATGGGCTGGCAATGGCCGGTAAGGAGCAGCAAGAGCTTGACTGGCTGGCACTTTCGGTGTGCGAGCAATCGTCCGACGTTCGTGATTCTTCGGGGTTTTACTTTCAGTGGGCGCCCAGGTGCAGCTGGTGGTAAATGTCGAAGCCCTGTTGGTCAGGGAAAGCCCGGAGCCCCGATGTCTGTGGTGCTGTAGATGCGCTGCCAATGGGCGGTGAGGAGCAGCAAGAGCTTGACTGGCTGGCACTTTCGGTGTGGGAGCAATCGTCCGACGTTCGTGATTTTTCGGGGTTTTATTTCAGTGGGCGCCCAGGTTCAGCTGGTGGTAAACTTCTAAGCCCTGTTGGTCAGGGAAAGCCCGGAGCCCCGATGTCTGTGGTGCTGTAGATGCACTGCCACTGTCCGGTGAGGAGCAGCAAGAGCTTGACTGTCTGGCACTTTCGGTGTGGGAGCAATCGTCCGATGTTCGTGATTTTTCGTTTATTTTTTTCAGTGGGCGCCCAGGTTCATCTGGTGGTAAACGTCGAAGCCCTGTTGGTCAGGGAAAGCGCAGAGCGCCGATGTCTGTGGTGCTGTAGATGCGCTGCGAATGGCCGGTGAGGAGCAGCAAGAGCTTGACTGGCTGGCACTTTCAATGTGGGAACAATCGTCCGACGTTCGTGATTTTTGGGGGTTTTATTTCAGTGGGCGCCCAGGTTCAGCTGGTGGTAAACGTCGAAGCCCTGTTGGTCAGGGAAAGCCCGGAGCCCCGATGTCTGTGGTGCTGTAGATGCGCTGGGAATGGCCGGTGAGGAGCAGCAAGAGCTTGACTGGCTGGCACTTTCGGTGTGGGAGCAATCGTCCGATGTTCATGATTTTTCGTTTATTTTTTTCAGTGGGCGCCCAGGTGCAGCTGATGGTAAATGTCGAAGCCCTCTTGGTCAGGGAAAGCGTAGAACCCCGATGTCTGTGGTGCTGTAGATGCACTCCCAAAGTCCGGTGAGTAGCAGCAAGAGCTTGAGTTGCTGGCACTTTCGGTGTGGGAGCAATCGTCCGACGTTCGTGATTTTTCGGGGTTTTATTTCAGTGGGCGCCCAGGTGCAGCTGGTGGTAAACGTCGAAGCCCAGTTGATCAGGGAAAGTCCGGAGCACCGATGTCTGTGGTGCTGTAGATGCACTGCCAAAGTCCGGTGAGTAGCAGCAAGAGCTTGAGTTGCTGGCACTTTTGGTGTGGGAGCAATCGTCCGACGTTCGTGATTTTTCGGGGTTTTATTTCAGTGGGCGCCCAGGTGCAGCTGGTGGTAAATGTCGAAGCCCTGTTGGTCAGGGAAAGCCCGGAGCCCCGATGTCTGTGGTGCTGTAGATGCGCTGGGAATGGCCGGTGAGGAGCAGCAAGAGCTTGACTGGCTGGCACTTTGGGTGTGGGAGCAATCGTCGGACGTTCGTGATTTTTCGGGGTTTTATTTCAGTGGGCGCCCAGGTGCAGCGGGTGGTAAACGTTGAAGCCCTGTTGGTCAGGGAAAGCGCAGAACCCCGATGTCTGTGGTGCTGTAGATGCACTGCCAAAGTCCGGTGAGTAGCAGCAAGAGCTTGAGTTGCTGGCACTTTCGGTGTGGGAGGAATCGTCCGACGTTCGTGATTTTTCGGGGTTTTTTTTCCGTGGGCGCCCAGGTGCAGCGGGTGGTAAACGTCGAAGCCCTGTTGGTCAGGGAAAGCCCGGAGCCCCGATGTCTGTGGTGCTGTAGATGCGCTGGGAATGGCCGGTGAGGAGCAGCAAGAGCTTGACAGGCTGGCATTTAAGGTGTGGCAGGAATCGTCCGACATTTGTGATTTCTGGGTTTTTTTTTTCAGGGGGCACCCAGGTGCAGCTGGTGGTAAATGTCGAAGCCCGGTTCGTCAGGGAAAGCCCAGAGCCGCGATGTCTTTGGTGCTGTAGATGCGCTGGGAATGGGCGGTGAGGAGCAGCAAGAGCTTGACTGGCTGGCACTTTCGGTGTGGGAGCAATAGTCCGACGTTCGTGATTTTTCGGGGTTTTTTTTCAGTGGGCGCCCAGGTTCAGCTGGTGGTAAACGTCGAAGCCCTGTTGGTCAGGGAAATCCCGGAGCCGCGATGTCTGTGGTGCTGTAGATGCACTGCCAAAGTCCGGTGAGGAGCAGCAAGAGCTTGAGTTGCTGGCACTTTTGGTGTGGGAGCAATCGTCCGACGTTCGTGATTTTTCGGGGTTTTATTTCAGTGGGAGCCCAGGTGCAGCTGGTGGTAAATGTCGAAGCCCTGTTGGTCAGGGAAAGCTCGGAGCCCCGATGTCTGTGGTGCTGTAGATGCGCTGGGAATGGACGGTGAGGAGCAGCAAGAGCTTGACAGGCTGGCATTTAAGGTGTGGCAGGAATCGTCTGACATTTGTGATTTTTGGGGTTTTTTTTTCAGGCGGCACCCAGGTGCAGCTGGTGGTAAACGTCGAAGCCCTGTTGGTCAGGGAAAGCCCGGAGTCCCGATGTCTGTGGTGCTGTAGATGCGCTGGGAATGGCCGGTGAGGAGCAGCAAGAGCTTGACTGGCTGGCACTTTCAATGTGGGAACAATCATCCGACGTTCGTGATTTTTTGGGTTTTTTTTCCAGTGGGCGCCCAGGTTCAGCTGCTGGTAAACTTCGAAGCCCTGTTCGTCAGGGAATGCCCGGAGCCCCGATGTCTGTGGTGCTGTAGATGCGCTGGGAATGGCCGGTGAGGAGCAGCAAGAGATTGTGTTGCTGGCAATTTCGGTTTGGGTGCAATCGTCCGACGTTCGTGATTTTTCGGGGTTTTTTTCAGTGGGAGCCCAGGTGCAGCTGGTGGTAAACGTCGAAGCCCTGATGGTCAGGGAAAGCCCGGAGCTCCGATGTCTGTGGTGCTGTAGATGAGCTGCCAGTGGCCGGTGAGGAACTGCAAGAGCTTGACTGGCTGGCACTTTCGGTGTGGGATCAATTGTCCGACGTTTTTGATTTTTCAGGGTTTTTTTTCAGTGGCCAACTAGGTGCAGCTGGTGGTAAATGTCGAAGTCCTGTTGGTCAGGGAAAGCCCAGAGCCGCGATGTCTGTGGTGCTGTAGATGCGCTGCCAATGGCCGGTGAGGAGCAGCAAGAGCTTCAGTTGCTGGCACTTTCAGTGTGGGATCAATCGTCCGACGTTTTTAATTTTTCAGGGTTTTTTTTCAGTGGTCAACCAGGTGCAGCGGGTGGTAAATGTCGAAGCCCTGTTGGTCAGGGAAAGCCCGGAGCCCCGATGTCTGTGGTACTGTAGATGCGCTGCCAATGGGCGGTGAGTAGCAGCAAGAGCTTGACTGGCTGGCACTTTCGCTGTGGGACCAATCGTCCGACGTTTGTTATTTTTCGTTTATTTTTTTCAGTGGGCGCCCAGGTTCAGCTGGTGGTAAACGTCGAAGCCCAGTTGGTCAGGGAAAGCCCGGAGCCCCGATGTCTGTGGTGCTGTAGATGCACTGCCAAAGTCCGGTGAGTAGCAGCAGGAACTTGAGTTGCTGGCACTTTCGCTGTGGGAATAATCGTCCGACGTTCGTGATTCTTCGGGGTTTTACTTTCAGTGGGCGCCCAGGTTCAGGTGGTGGTAAACTTCTAAGCCCTGATGGTCAGGGAAAGCCCGGAGCCCCGATGTCTGTGGGGCTGTAGATGCGCTGGCAATGGCCCATGAGGAGTATCAGTAGCGTGACCCGATGACAATTAAGGTGTGGGAGCAATCGTCCGACATTTGTGATTTTTGGGGATTTTTTTTAGGTGGGCGCCCAGGTGCAGCTGGTGGTAAACGTCGAAGCCCTGTTGGTGAGGGAAAGCCCGGAGCCCCGGTGTCGGTGGTGCTGTAGATGCGCTGGGAATGGCCGGTGAGGAGCAGCAAGAGCTTGACTGGCTGGCACTTTTGGTTTGGGAGCAATCGTCCGACGTTCGTGATTTTTCATTTATTTTTTTCAGTGGGCGCCCAGGTGCAGCTGGTGGTAAACGTCGAAGCCCTGTTGTTCAGGGAAAGCGGAGAACCCCGATGTCTGTGGTGCTGTAGATGCACTGCCAAAGTCCGGTGAGTAGCAGCAAGAGCTTGAGTTGCTGGCACTTTCGGTGTGGGAGCAATTGTCCGACGTTTGTGATTTTTCGGGGTTTTATTTCAGTGGGCGCCCAGGTGCAGCGGGTGGTAAACGTCGAAGCCCTGTTGGTCAGGGAAAGCGTAGAGCCCCGATGTCTGTGGTGCTGTAGATGCGCTGGGAATGGCCGGTGAGGAGCAGCAAGAGCTTGACTGGCTGGCACTTTGGGTGTGGGAGCAATCGTCCGACGTTTGTGATTATTCGGGGTTTTTTTTCAGTGGGAGCCCAGGTGCAGCTGGTGGTAAACGTCGAAGCCCTGTTGGTCATGGAAAGCCCGGAGCCCCGATGTCTGTGGCGCTGTAGATGCGCTGCCCATGGCCGCTGAGGAGCAGCAAGAGCTTGTGTTGCTGGCACTTTTGGTGTGGGAGCAATCGTCCGACGTTTGTTATTTTTCGGGGTTTTATTTCAGTGGGCGCCCAGGTTCAGCTGGTGGTAAATGTCGAAGCCCTGTTGGTCAGGGAAAGCCCGGAGCCCCGATGTCTGTGGTGCTGTAGATGCGCTGGGAATGGGAGGTGAGTAGCAGCAAGAGCTTGACTGGCTGGCACTTTCGGTGTGGGAGCAATTGTCCGACGTTTGTGATTTTTCGTTTATTTTTTTCAGTGGGCGCCCAGGTGCAGCTGGTGGTAAACGTCGAAGCCCTGTTCATCAGGGAAAGCCCGGAGCCCCGATGTCTGTGGTGCTGTAGATGGGCTGGCAATGGCCGGTGAGGAGCAGCAAGAGCTTGACTGGCTGGCACTTTCGGTGTGGGAGCAATCGTCCGACGTTCGTGATTTTTCGGGGTTTTATTTCAGTGGGCGCCCAGGTGCAGCTGGTGGTAAATGTCGAAGCCCTGTTGGTCAGGTAAATCCCGGAGCCCCGATGTCTGTGGTGCTGTAGATGCGCTGCCAATGGACGGTGAGGAACAGCAAGAGCTTGACTGTCTGGCACTTTCGGTGTGGGAGCAATCTTAGGACGTTTGTGATTTTTGGGGATTTTTATTCACTGGGCGCCCAGGTTCAGCTGGTGGTAAACGTTGAAGCCCTGTTGGTCAGGGAAAGCCCGGAGCCCCGATGTCTGTGCTGCTGTAGATGTGCTGCCTATGGCCGGTGAGGAGCAGCAAGAGCTTGACTGGCTGGCACTTTGGGTGTGCGAGCAATCGTCGGACGTTCGTGATTTTTCGGGGTTTTATTTCAGTGGGCGCCCAGGTGCAGCTGGTGGTAAACGTCGAAGCCCTGTTGGTCAGGGAAAGGTCGGAGCCCCGATATCTGTGATGCTGTAGATGCGCTGGGAATGGCCGGTGAGGAGCAGCAAGAGCTTGACAGGCTGGCACTTTCGGTGTGGGAGTAATAGTCCGATGTTCGTGATTTTTCGTTTATTTTTTCCAGTGGGAGCCCAGGTTTAGCTAGTTGTAAACGTCGAAGCCCTGTTGGTCAGGGAAAGCCCGGAGCCCCGATGTCTGCGGTGTTGTAGATGCGCTGGGAATGGCTGGTGAGGAGCAGCAAGAGCTTGACTGGCTGGCACTTTTGCTGTGGGAGCAATCGTCCGACGTTCGTGATTTTTCTTTTATTTTTTTCAGCGGGCGCCCAGGTTCAGCTGGTGGTAAACGTCGAAGCCCTGTTGGTCAGGGAAAGCGCAGAACCCCGATGTTTGTGGTGCTGTAGATGCACTGCCAAAGTCCGGTGAGGAGCAGCAAGAGTTTGAGGTGCTGGCACTTTTGGTGTGGGAGCAATCGTCCGACGTTCGTGATTTTTCGGGGTTTTATTTCAGTGGGAGCCCAGGTGCAGCTGGTGGTAAACGTCGAAGCCCTGTTGGTCAGGGAAAGCCCGGAGCCCCGATGTCTGTGGTGCTGTAGATGCGCTGGGAATGGCCGGTGAGGGGTAGCAAGAGCTTGAGTTGCTGGCACTTTTGGTGTGAGAGCAATCGTCCGACGTTCGTGATATTTGGGGATTTTTTTTCCAGTGGGCGCCTAGGTTCAGCTGGTAATAAACTTCTAAGCCCTGTTGGTCAGGGAACGCCCGGAGCCCCGATGTCTGTGGTGCTGTAGAAGCGCTGGGAATGGCCGGTGAGGAGCACCTACAGCTTGACTGGCTGGCAATTTCGGTGTGGGAGCAATCGTCCGACGTTCGTGATTTTTCGGGGTTCTTTTCAGTGGGCGCCCAGGTTCAGCTGGTGGTAAATGTCGAAGGCCTGTTGGTCAGGGAAAGCCCGGAGCCCCGATGTCTGTGGTGCTGTAGATGCGCTGCCAATGGCTGGGGAGGAGCAGCAAGAGCTTGACTGGCTGGCACTTTCGGTGTGGGAGCAATTGTCCGACGTTTTTGATTTTTTAGGGTTTTTTTTTCAGTGGGCGCCCATGTGCAGGTGGTGGTAAATGTCGAAGCCCTGTTGGTCAGGGAAAGCCCGGAGCCGCGATGTCTGTGGTGCTTTAGATGCGCTGGTAATGCCCGGTGAGGAGCAGCTAAAGGTTGACTGTCTGGCACTTTCGGTGTGGGAGCAATTGTCCGACGTTCGTGATTTTTCGGGGTTTTATTTCAGTGGGCACCCAGGTGCAGCTGTTGGTAAACTTCGAAGCCCTGTTGGTCAGGGAAAGCCCGGAGCCCCGATGTCTGTGGTGCTGTAGATGCGCTGCCAATGGCCGGTGAGGAGCAGCAAGAGCTTGACTGGCTGGCATTTAAGGTGTGGCAGGAATCGTCTCATGTTCGTGATATTTCGTTTATTTTTTTTAGTGGGAGCCCAGGTTCAGCGAGTGGTAAACGTCGAAGCCCTGTTGGTCAGGGAAAGCCCGGAGCCCCGATGTCTGTGGTGCTGTAGATGCACTGCCACTGTCCGGTGAGGAGCAGCAAGAGGTTGACTGTCTGGCACTTTGGGTGTGGGAGCAGTCGTCCGACGTTCGTGATTTTTCGGGCTTTTATTTCAGTGGGCGCCCAGGTGCAGCTGGTGGTAAATGTCGAAGGCCTGTTGGTCAGGGAAAGCCCGGAGCCACGATGTCTGTGGTGCTGTAGATGCGCTGCCAATGGCCGGTGAGGAGCAGCAAGAGCTTGACTGGCTGGCACTTTTGGTGTGGGAGCAATCGTCCGACGTTTGT
Source organism: Chlamydotis macqueenii (assembly GCF_036417535.1). Lineage (NCBI taxonomy): Eukaryota > Metazoa > Chordata > Aves > Otidiformes > Otididae > Chlamydotis > Chlamydotis macqueenii. The sequence goes on from NW_028239148.1 coordinate 61,246, forward strand.
GATTTTTCGGGGTTTTTTTCAGTGGGCGCCCAGGTGCAGCTGGTGGTAAACGTCGAAGCCCTGTTGGTCAGGGAAAGCCCGGAGCCGTGATGTCTGTGGTGCTGTAGATGCACTGCCAAAGTCCGGTGAGGAACAGCAAGAGCTTGAGTTGCTGGCACTTTCTGTGTGGGAGGAATCGTCCGACGTTTGTGATTTTTCGGGGTTTTATTTCAGTGGGCGCCCAGGTTCAGCTGGTGGTAAACATCGAAGCCCTGTTTGTCAGGGAAAGCCCAGAGCCCCGATGTCTGTGGTGCTGTAGATGCGCTGCCAGTGGCCGGTGAGGAGCAGCAAGAGCTTGACTGGCTGGAACTTTCGGTGTGGGAGCAATTGTCCGATGTTCGTGATTTTTCGGGGTTCTTTTCAGTGGGAGCCCAGGTTCAGCGAGTGGTAAACGTCGAAGCCCTGTTGGTCAGGGAAAGCCCGGAGCCCCGATGTCTGTGGTGCTGTAGATGCGCTGCCAAAGTCCGGTGAGGAGCAGTAAGAGCTTGAGTTGCTGGCACTTTTGGTGTGGGAGCAATCGTCCGATGTTCGTGATTTTTCGGGGTTCTTTTCAGTTGGCGCCCAGGCTCAGCTGGTGGTAAACGTCGAAGCCCTGTTGGTCCGGGAAAGCCCAGAGCCCCGATGTCTGTGGTGCTGTAGATGTGCTGCCAATGGCCGGTGAGAAACAGCAAGAGCTTGACAGGCTGGCACTTTCGGTGTGGGATCAATCGTCCGACGTTTTTGATTTTTCAGGGTTTTTTTTTCAGTGGGCAACCAGGTGCAGCTGGTGGTAAACGTCGAAGCCCTGTTGGTCAGGGAAAGCCCGGAGCCGCGATGTCTGTGGTGCTGTAGATGCGCTGGGAATGGCTGGTGAGGAGCAGCAAGAGCTTGACTGGCTGGCACTTTTGCTGTGGGAGCAATCGTCCGACGTTCGTGATTTTTCTTTTATGTTTTTCAGCGGGCGCCCAGGTGCAGCTGGTGGTAAATGTCGAAGCCCTGTTTGTCAGGGAAAGCCCAGAGCCCCGATGTCTGTGGTGCTGTAGATGCGCTGGGAATGGGAGGTGAGGAGCAGCAAGAGCTTGAGTTGCTGGCACTTTTGGTGTGGGAGCAATCGTCCGACGTTCGTGATTTTTCGGGGTTTTATTTCAGTGGGTGCCCAGGTGCAGCTGGTGGTAAACGTCGAAGCCCTGTTTGTCAGGGAAACCCCGGAGCCCCGATGTCTGTGGTGCTGTAGATGCGCTGGGAATGGCCGGGGAGGAGCAGCAAGAGCTTGACTGGCTGGCACTTTCGGTGTGGGAGCAATCGTCCGACGTTCGTGATTTTTCGGGGTTCTTTTCAGTGGGGGCCCAGGTGCAGCTGGTGGTAAACGTCGAAGCCCTGTTGGTCAGGGAAAGCCCGGATCCCCGATGTCTGTCGTGCTGTAGATGCGCTGGGAATGGCTGGTGAGAAGCAGCATGAGCTTGACTGGCTGGCACTTTCGGTGTGGGAGCAATCGTCCGACGTTCGTGATTCTTCGGGGTTTTTTTTCAGTGGGTAACCAGGTGCAGCTGGTGGTAAATGTCGAAGCCCTGTTCGTCAGGGAAAGCCCGGAGCCCCGATGTCTGTGGTGCTGTACATGCGCTGCCAATGGCCGGGGAGGAGCAGCAAAAGCTTGACTGTCTGGCACTTTTGGTGTGGGAGCAATCGTCCGACGTTCGTCATTTTTCAGGGTTTTTTTTCAGTGGGCGCCCAGGTGCAGCTGGTGGTAAACGTCGAAGCCCTGTTGGTCAGGGAAAGCCCGGAGCCCCGATGTCTGTGGTGCTGTAGATGCGCTGGGAATGGCCGGTGTTCAGCAGCTAGAGCTTGACTGTCTGGCACTTCTGGTGTGGGAGCAATCGTCGGACGTTCGTGATTTTTCGGGGTTCTTTTCAGTGGGAGCCCAGGTGCAGCTGGTGGTAAATGTCGAAGCCCTGATGGTCAGGGAAAGCCCGGAGCCCCGATGTCTGTGGTGCTGTAGATGCACTGCCACTGTCCGGTGAGGAGCAGCAAGAGCTTGACTGGCTGGCACTTTTGGTGTGGGAGCAATCGTCGGACGTTCGTGATTTTTCGGGGTTCTTTTCAGTGGGAGCCCAGGTGCAGCTGGTGGTAAATGTCGAAGCCCTGATGGTCAGGGAAAGCCCGGAGCCCCGATGTCTGTGGTGCTGTAGATGCACTGCCACTGTCCGGTGAGGAGCAGCAAGAGCTTGACTGGCTGGCACTTTCGGTGTGGGAGCAATCGTCCGACGTTCGTCATTTTTCAGGGTTTTTTTTCAGGGGGAGCCCAGGTTCAGCTAGTGGTAAACGTCGAAGCCCTGTTGGTCAGGGAAAGCGCAGAACCCGTATGTCTGTGGTGCTGTAGATGCGCTGCCAAAGTCCGGTCAGGAGCAGCAAGAGCTTGACTGGCTGGCACTTTCGGTGTGGGAGCAATCGTCCGACGTTCGTGATTTTTCGGGCTTTTATTTCAGTGGGCGCCCAGGTGCAGCTGGTGGTAAACGTCGAAGCCCTGTTGGTCAGGGAAAGCCCGGAGCCCCGGTGTCGGTGGTGCTGTAGATGCGCTGGGAATGGCCGGTGAGGAGCAGCAAGAGCTTGACTGGCTGGCACTTTTGGTGTGGGAGCAATCGTCCGACGTTCGTGATTTTTCATTTATTTTTTTCAGTGGGCGCCCAGGTGCAGCTGGTGGTAAACGTCGAAGCCCTGTTGTTCAGGGAAAGCGGAGAACCCCGATGTCTGTGGTGCTGTAGATGCACTGCCAAAGTCCGGTGAGTAGCAGCAAGAGCTTGAGTTGCTGGCACTTTCGGTGTGGGAGCAATCGTCCGACGTTCGTGATTTTTCGGGGTTTTATTTCAGTGGGCGCCCAGGTTCAGCTGGTGGTAAATGTCGAAGCCCTGTTGGTCAGGGAAAGTCCAGAGCCCTGATGTCTGTGGTGCTGTAGATGCGCTGGGAATGGGCGGTGAGGAGCAGCAAGAGCTTGACAGGCTGGCATTTAAGGTGTGGGAGCAATCGTCCGACGTTCGTGATTTTTCGGGGTTTTATTTCAGTGGGCGCCCAGGTGCAGCGGGTGGTAAACGTCGAAGCCCTGTTGGTCAGGGAAAGCGTAGAGCCCCGATGTCTGTGGTGCTGTAGATGCGCTGGGAATGGCCGCTGAGGAGCAGAAAGAGCTTGAGTTGCTGGCACTTTCGGTGTGGGAGCAATTGTCCGACGTTCGTGATTTTTCAGGGTTTTTTTTCAGTGGGTAACCAGGTGCAGCTGGTGGTAAACGTCGAAGCCCTGTTCGTCAGGGAAAGTCCAGAGCCCTGATGTCTGTGGTGCTGTAGATGCGCTGGGAATGGCCGGTAAGTAGCAGCAAGAGCTTGACAGGCTGGCATTTAAGGTGTGGCAGGAATCGTCTGACATTTGTGATTTTTGGGGTTTTTTTTTCAGGGGGCACCCAGGTGCAGCTGGTGGTAAATGTCGAAGCCCTGTTGTTCAGGGAAAGCGCAGAACCCCGATGTCTGTGGTGCTGTAGATGCACTGGGAATGGCCGGTGAGTAGCAGCAAGAGCTTGAGTTGCTGGCACTTTCGGTGTGGGAGCAATCGTCCGACGTTCGTGATTTTTCGGGGTTTTATTTCAGTGGGCGCCCAGGTGCAGCTGGTGGTAAACGTCGAAGCCCTGTTGGTCAGGGAAAGCCCGGAGCCCCGATGTCTGTGGTGCTGTAGATGCGCTGGGAATGGCCGGTGTTCAGCAGCTAGAGCTTGACTGTCTGGCACTTTTGGTGTGGGAGCAATCGTCCGACGTTCGTGATTTTTCGGGGTTCTTTTCAGTGGGAGCCCAGGTTCAGCGAGTGGTAAACGTCGAAGCCCTGTTGGTCAGGGAAAGCCCGGAGCCCCGATGTCTGTGGTGCTGTAGATGCACTGCCACTCTCCGGTGAGGAGCAGCAAGAGCTTGACTGGCTGGCACTTTTGGTGTGGGAGCAATCGTCCGACGTTCGTGATTTTTCGGGGTTTTACTTTCAGTGGGCGCACAGGTGCAGCTGGTGGTAAATGTCGAAGCCGTGTTGGTCAGGGAAAGCCCGGAGCCCCGATGTCTGTGGTGCTGTAGATGTGCTGGGAATGGGCGGTGAGGAGCAGCAGGAGCTTGAGTTGCTGGCACTTTCAGTGTGGGAGCAATCGTCGGACGTTTGTGATTTTTGGGGATTTTTATTCACTGGGCGCCCAGGTTCAGTAGGTGGTAAACATCGAAGGCCTGTTGGTCAGGGAAAGCCAAGAGCCCCGATGTCTGTGGTGCTGTAGATGCGCTGGGAATGGCCGGTGAGGAGCAGCAAGAGCTTGACAGGCTGGCATTTAAGGTGTGGCAGGAATCGTCCGACGTTCGTGATTTTTGGGGTTTTTTTTTCAGGGGGCACCCAGGTGCAGCTGGTGGTAAATGTCGAAGCCCTGTTGGTCAGGGAAATCCCGGAGCCCCGATGTCTGTGGTGCTGTAGATGCACTGCCAAAGTCCGGTGAGGAGCAGCAAGAGCTTGACAGGCTGGCACTTTCGGTGTGGGAGCAATCGTCCGACGTTCGTGATTTTTCGGGGTTCTTTTCAGTGGGAGCCCAGCTGCAGCGAGTGGTAAACGTCGAAGCCCTGTTGGTCAGGGAAAGCCCGGAGCCCCGATGTCTGTGGTGCTGTAGATGCGCTGGGAATGGGCGGTGAGGAGCAGCAAGAGCTTGACAGGCTGGCACTTTCGGTGTGGGAGCAATCGTCCGACGTTTTTGATTTTTCAGGGTTTTATTTCAGTGGGCGCCCAGGTGCAGTGGGTGGTAAACGTCGAAGCCCTGTTGGTCAGGGAAAGCCCGGAGCCCCAATGTCTGCGGTGTTGTAGATGCGCTGGGAATGGCCGGTGAGGAGCAGCAAGAGCTTGACAGGCTGGCATTTAAGGTGTGGCAGGAATCGTCCGACGTTTGTGATTTTTGGGGTTTTTTTTTCAGGGGGCACCCAGGTGCAGCTGGTGGTAAATGTCGAAGCCCGGTTCGTCAGGGAAAGCCCGGAGCCCCGATGTCTGTGGTGCTGTAGATGCGCTGCCAATGGCCGGTGAGTAGCAGCAAGAGCTTGAGTTGCTGGCACTTCAGGTGTGGGAGCAATCGTCCGACGTTCGTGATTTTTCGGGGTTTTACTTTCAGTGGGTGCCCAGCTTCAGCGAGTGGTAAACGTCGAAGCCCTGTTCATCAGGGAAAGCCCGGAGCCCCGATGTCTGTGGTGCTGTAGATGCGCTGGGAATGGGCGGTGAGGGGCAGCAAGAGCTTGACAGGCTGGCACTTTTGGTGTGGGAGCAATCGTCCGATGTTCCTGATTTTTCGTTTATTTTTTTCAGTGGGCGCCCAGGTGCAGCTGGTGGTAAACGTCGAAGCCCTGTTATTCAGGGAAAGCGCAGAACCCCGATGTCTGTGGTGCTGTAGATGCGCTGGGAATGGGCGGTGAGGAGCAGCAAGAGCTTGACAGGCTGGCACTTTTGGTGTGGGAGCAATCGTCCGACGTTCGTGATTTTTCAGGGTTTTATTTCAGTTGGCGCCCAGGTGCAGCTGGTGGTAATCGTCGAAGTCCTGTTGGTCAGGGAAAGCCCAGAGCCACGATGTCTGTGGTGCTGTAGATGCGCTGGGAATGGGCGGTGAGGAGCAGCATGAGCTTGACTGTCTGGCACTTTCGGTGTGGGAGCAATCTTCTGATGTTCGTGGTATTTCGTTTATTTTTTCCAGTGGGCGCCCAGGTTCAGCTGGTGGTAAACGTCGAAGCCCTGTTTGTCAGGGAAAGCCCGGAGCCCCGATATCTGTGGTGCTGTAGATGCGCTGCCAATGGCCGGGGAGGAGCAGCAAGAGCTTGACTGGCTGGCACTTTTGGTGTGGGAGCAATCGTCCGATGTTCGTGATTTTTCGTTTATTTTTTTCAGTGGGCGCCCAGGTGCAGCTGGTGGTAAACGTCGAAGCCTGGTTCGTCAGGGAAAGCCCGGAGCCCCGATGTCTGTAGTGCTGTAGATGCGCTGGGAATGGCCGGTGAGTAGCAGCAAGAGCTTGAGTTGCTGGCACTTTCGGTGTGGGAGTAATCGTCCGACGTTCGTGATTTTTCGGGGTTCTTTTCAGTGGGAGCCCAGGTGCAGCTGGTGGTAAACGTCGAAGCCCTGATCGTCACGGAAAGTCCAGAGCCCTGATGTCTGTGGTGCTGTAGATGCGCTGGGAATGGCCGGTGAGGAGCAGCAAGAGCTTGACTGGCTGGCACTTTTGGTGTGGGAGCAATCGTCCGACGTTCGTGATTTTTCATTTATTTTTTTCAGTGGGCGCCCAGGTGCAGCTGGTGGTAAACGTCGAAGCCCTGTTGTTCAGGGAAAGCGGAGAACCCCGATGTCTGTGGTGCTGTAGATGCACTGCCAAAGTCCGGTGAGTAGCAGCAAGAGCTTGAGTTGCTGGCACTTTCGGTGTGGGAGCAATTGTCCGACGTTCGTGATTTTTCGGGGTTTTATTTCAGTGGGCGCCCAGGTGCAGCGGGTGGTAACAGTCAAAGCCCTGTTGGTCAGGGAAAGCCCGGAGCCCCGATGTCTGTGGCGCTGTAGATGCGCTGCCCATGGCCGCTGAGGAGCAGCAAGAGCTTGTGTTGCTGGCACTTTTGGTGTGGGAGCAATTGTCCGACGTTCGTGATTTTCGGGGTTCTTTTCAGTGGGCGCCTAGGTTCAGCTGGTGGTAAACGTCGAAGCCCTGATCGTCAGGGAAAGTCCAGAGCCCTGATGTCTGTGGTGCTGTAGATGCGCTGGGAATGGGCGGTGAGGAGCAGCAAGAGCTTGACAGGCTGGCATTTAAGGTGTGGCAGGAATCGTCCAACGTTTGTGATTTTTCGGGGTTTTTTTTCAGTGGGCGCCCAGGTGCAGCTGGTGGTAAACATCGAAGCCCTGTTGGTCAGGGAAAGCCCGGAGCCCCGATGTCTGTGGTGCTGTAGATGCACTGCCAAAGTCCGGTGAGAAGCAGCATGAGCTTGAGTTGCTGGCACTTTCGGTGTGGGAGTAATCGTCCGACGTTCGTGATTTTTCGGGGTTTTTTTTCAGTGGGAGCGCAGGTGCACCTAGTGGTAAACGTCGAAGCCCTGTTGGTCAGGGAAAGCCCGGAGCCGCGATGTCTGTGGTGCTGTAGATGCACTGCCAAAGTCCGGTGAGAAGCAGCATGAGCTTGAGTTGCTGGCACTTTCGGTGTGGGAGCAATCGTCTGATGTTCGTGATATTTCGTTATTTTTTTCAGTGGGCGCCCAGGTGCAGCTGATGGTAAATGTCGAAGGCCTGTTGGTCAGGGAAAGCCCGGAGCCCCGATGTCTGTGGTGCTGTACATGCGCTGCCAATGGCTGGTGAGCAGCAGCAAGAGCTTGACTGGCTGGCACTTTCGGTGTGGGAGCAATCGTCCGTCGTTTTTAATTTTTCAGGGTTTTTTTTCAGTGGGCGCCCAGGTTCAGCTGGTGGTAAACTTCTGAGCCCTGTTGGTCAGGGAAAGCCCGGAGCCCCGATGTCTGTCGTGCTGTAGATGCGCGGCCAATGGCCGGTGAGGAGCAGCAAGAGCTTGACAGGCTGGCACTTTCGGTGTGGGAGCAATCGTCCGACGTTCGTGATTTTTCGGGGTTTTACTTTCAGTGGGTGCCCAGGTTCAGCGAGTGGTAAACGTCGAAGCCCTGTTGGTCAGGGAAAGCTCGGAGCCCCGATGTCTGTGGTGCTGTAGATGCGCTGCCAATGGCCGGTGAGGAGCAGCAAGAGCTTGACTGGCTGGCACTTTTGGTGTGGGAGCAATCGTCCGATGTTTGTGATTATTCGGGGTTTTTTTTTTAGTGGGAGCCCAGGTGCAGCTGGTGGTAAACGTCGAAGCCCTGTTGGTCAGGGAAAGCTCGGAGCCCCGATGTCTGTGGTGCTGTAGATGCGCTGCCAATGGCCGGTGAGGAGCAGCAAGAGCTTGACTGGCTGGCACTTTCGGTGTGGGAGCAATCGTCCGACGTTTGTTATTTTTCGGGGTTTTATTTCAGTGGGCGCCCAGGTGCAGCTGGTGGTAAATGTCGAAGCCCTGTTGGTCAGGGAAAGCCCGGAGCCCCGATGTCTGTGGTGCTGTAGATGCGCTGGGAATGGGAGGTGAGTAGCAGCAAGAGCTTGACTGGCTGGCACTTTCGGTGTGGGAGCAATTGTCCGACGTTTGTGATTTTTTGTTTATTTTTTTCAGTGGGCGCCCAGGTGCAGTGGGTGGTAAACGTCGAAGCCCTGTTCATCAGGGAAAGCCCGGAGCCCCGATGTCTGTGGGGCTGTAGATGCGCTGGCAATGGCCGGTGAGGAGCAGCAAGAGCTTGACTGGCTGGCACTTTCGGTGTGCGATCAATCGTCCGACGTTCATGATTTTTGGGGGTTTTATTTCAGTGGGGGCCCAGGTTCAGCTGGTGGTAAACGTCGAAGCCCAGTTGGTCAGGGAAAGCCCGGAGCCCCGATGTCTGTGGTGCTGTAGATGCGCTGGGAATGGGAGGTGAGTAGCAGCAAGAGCTTGAGTTGCTGGAACTTTCAGTGTGGGATCAATCGTCCGACGTTCGTGATTTTTCGGGGTTTTATTTCAGTGGGGGCCCAGGTGCAGCTGGTGGTAAATGTCGAAGCCCTGTTGGTCAGGGAAAGCCCGGAGCCCCGATGTCTGTGGTGCTGTAGATGCGCTGCCAATGGACGGTGAGGAACAGCAAGAGCTTGACTGTCTGGCACTTTCGGTGTGGGAGCAATCTTAGGACGTTTGTGATTTTTGGGGATTTTTATTCACTGGGCGCCCAGGTTCAGCTGGTGGTAAACGTTGAAGCCCTGTTGGTCAGGGAAAACCCGGAGCCCCGATGTCTGTGCTGCTGTAGATGTGCTGCCTATGGCCGGTGAGGAGCAGCAAGAGCTTGACTGGCTGGCACTTTGGGTGTGCGAGCAATCGTCGGACGTTCGTGATTTTTCGGGGTTTTATTTCAGTGGGCGCCCAGGTGCAGCTGGTGGTAAACGTCGAAGCCCTGTTGGTCAGGGAAAGGTCGGAGCCCCGATATCTGTGATGCTGTAGATGCGCTGGGAATGGCCGGTGAGGAGCAGCAAGAGCTTGACAGGCTGGCACTTTCGGTGTGGGAGTAATAGTCCGATGTTCGTGATTTTTCATTTATTTTTTCCAGTGGGAGCCCAGGTTTAGCTAGTTGTAAACGTCGAAGCCCTGTTGGTCAGGGAAAGCCCGGAGCCCCGATGTCTGTGGTGCTGTAGATGCGCTGGGAATGGCTGGTGAGGAGCAGCAAGAGCTTGACAGGCTGGCACTTTTGGTGTGGGAGCACTCGTCCGATGTTCGTGATTTTTCGGGGTTCTTTTCAGTGGGAGCCCAGGTGCAGCGGGTGGTAAACGTCGAATCCCTGTTAGTCAGGGAAAGCCCGGAGCCCTGATATCTGTGGTGCTGTAGATGCACTGCCAATGCCCGGTGAGGAGCAGGAAGAGCATGACTGGCTGGCACTTTTGGTGTGGGAGCAATCGTCCGACGTTTGTGATTTTTCGGGGTTCTTTTCAGTGGGAGCCCAGGTGCAGCTGGTGGTAAATGTCGAAGCCCTGTTGGTCAGGGAAAGCCCGGAGCCCCGATGTCTGTGGTGCTGTAGATGTGCCTCCAATGGCCGGTGAGGAGCAGCAAGAGCTTGACTGGCTGGCACTTTCGCTGTGGGAGCAATCGTCCGACTTTTGTTATTTTTCGTTTATTTTTTTCAGTGGGCGCCCAGGTGCACCTGGTGGTAAATGTCGAAGCCCTGTTGGTCAGGGAAAGCCCAGAGCCCCGGTATCTGTGGTGCTGTAGATGCGCTGGGAATGGCTGGTGAGAAGCAGCAAGAGCTTGACTGGCTGGCACTTTTGGTGTCGGAGCAATCGTCCGACGTTTCTGATTTTTCGGGGTTCTTTTCAGTGGGCGCCCAGGTTGAGCTGGTGGTAAACGTCGAAGCCCTGTTGGTCAGGGAAAGCCCGGAGCCCCGATGTCTGTGATGCTGTAGAATCGCTGGGAATGGCCGGTGAGGAGCAGCAAGAGCTTGACAGGCTGGCACATTCGGTGTGGGAGCAATCGTCCGACGTTCGTGATTTTTCGGGGTATTTTTTCAGTGGGCGACCAGGTACACCTGGTGGTAAACGTCGAAGCCCTTTTGGTCAGGGAAAGCCCAGAGCCCCGATGTCTGTGGTGCTGTAGATGCGCTGCCAATGGCCGGTGAGGAGCAGCAAGAGCTTGACTGGCTGGCACTTTTGGTGTGGGAGCAATCGTCCGACGTTCGTGATTTTTCGGGGTTTTTTTTCAGTGGGAGCCGAAGTGCAGCTGGTGGTAAACGTCGAAGCCCTGTTGGTCAGGGAAAGCCCGGAGCCCCAATGTCTGTGGTGCTGTAGATGCGCTGCCCATGGCCGGTGAGGAGCAGCAAGAGCTTGACTGTCTGGCACTTTGGGTGCGCGAGCAATCGTCGGACGTTTGTGATTTTTGGGGATTTTTATTCACTGGGCACCCAGGTTCAGCTGGTGGTAAACGTCGAAGCCCTGTTGGTCAGGGAAAGCCCAGAGCCGCGATGTCTGTGGTGCTGTAGATGCGCTGCCAGTGGCCGGTGAGGAGCAGCAAGAGCTTGACTGGCTGGCACTTTTGGTGTGGGAGCAATCGTCCGACGTTCGTGATTTTTCGGGGTTTTATTTCACTGGGCGCCCCGGTTCAGCTGGTGGTAAACGTCTAAGCCCTGTTGGTCAGGGAAAGCCCGGAGCCCCGATGTCTGTTGTGCTGTAGATGCGCTGGGAATGGCCCGTGAGGAGCAGCAAGAGCTTGTGTTGCTGGTACTTTCGGTGTGGGAGCAATCGTCCGACGTTCGTGATTTTTCGGGGTTCTTTTCAGTGGGAGCCCAGGTGCAGCGGGTGGTAAACGTCGAATCCCTGTTAGTCAGGGAAAGCCCGGAGCCCTGATATCTGTGGTGCTGTAGATGCACTGCCAATGCCCGGTGAGGAGCAGGAAGATCTTGACTGGCTGGCACTTTTGGTGTGGGAGCAATCGTCCGACGTTTGTGATTTTTCGGGGTTCTTTTCAGTGGGAGCCCAGGTGCAGCGGGTGGTAAACGTCGAAGACCTGTTGGTCAGGGAAAGCCCGGAGCCCCGATGTCTGTGGTGCTGTAGATGCGCCTCCAATGGCCGGTGAGGAGCAGCAAGAGCTTGACTGGCTGGCACTTTCGCTGTGGGAGCAATCGTCCGACTTTTGTTATTTTTCGTTTATTTTTTTCAGTGGGCGCCCAGGTGCACCTGGTGGTAAATGTCGAAGCCCTGTTGGTCAGGGAAAGCCCGGAGCCCCGGTATCTGTGGTGCTGTAGATGCGCTGGGAATGGCTGGTGAGAAGCAGCAAGAGCTTGACTGGCTGGCACTTTTGGTGTGGGAGCAATCGTCCGACGTTTCTGATTTTTCGGGGTTCTTTTCAGTGGGCGCCCAGGTGCAGCTGGTGGTAAACGTCGAAGCCCTGTTGGTCAGGGAAAGCCCGGAGCCCCGATGTCTGTGATGCTGTAGATGCGCTGGGAATGGCCGGTGAGGAGCAGCAAGAGCTTGACAGGCTGGCACATTCGGTGTGGGAGCAATCGTCCGACGTTCGTGATTTTTCGGGGTATATTTTCAGTGGGCGACCAGGTACACCTGGTGGTAAACGTCGAAGCCCTTTTGGTCAGGGAAAGCCCAGAGCCCCGATGTCTGTGGTGCTGTAGATGCGCTGCCAATGGCCGGTGAGGAGCAGCAAGAGCTTGACTGGCTGGCACTTTTGGTGTGGGAGCAATCGTCCGACGTTCGTGATTTTTCGGGGTTTTTTTTCAGTGGGAGCCGAAGTGCAGCTGGTGGTAAACGTCGAAGCCCTGTTGGTCAGGGAAAGCCCGGAGCCCCGATGTCTGTGGTGCTGTAGATGCGCTGCCCATGGCCGGTGAGGAGCAGCAAGAGCTTGACTGTCTGGCACTTTGGGTGCGCGAGCAATCGTCGGACGTTTGTGATTTTTGGGGATTTTTATTCACTGGGCACCCAGGTTCAGCTGGTGGTAAACGTCGAAGCCCTGTTGGTCAGGGAAAGCCCAGAGCCGCGATGTCTGTGGTGCTGTAGATGCGCTGCCAGTGGCCGGTGAGGAGCAGCAAGAGCTTGAGCTTCTGGCATTTTCGGTGTGGGAGCAATCGTCCGACGTTCGTGATTTTTCGGGGTTCTTTTTAGTGGGCGCCCTGGTGCAGCTAGTTGTAAACGTCGAAGGCCTGTTGGTCAGGGAAAGCCCAGAGCCCCGATGTCTGTGGTGCTGTAGATGCGCTGCCAATGGCCGGTGAGGAGCACAAAGAGGTTGAGTTGCTGGCACTTTCGGTGTGGGAGGAATCGTCCGACGTTTGTTATTTTTCGGGGTTTTATTTCAGTGGGCGCCCAGGTGCAGCTGGTGGTAAACGTCGAAGCCCTGTTGGTCAGGGAAAGCCCGGAGCCCCGGTATCTGTGGTGCTGTAGATGCGCTGGGAATGGCCGGTGAGGAGCAGCAAGAGCTTGACTGGCTGGCACTTTTGGTGTGGGAGCAATCGTCCGACGTTCGTGATTTTTCATTTATTTTTTTCAGTGGGCGCCCAGGTTCAGCTGGTGGTAAACGTCGAAGCCCTGTTGGTCAGGGAAAGCGGAGAACGCCGATGTCTGTGGGGCTGTAGATGCGCTGCCAATGGCCGGTGAGGAGCAGCAAGAGCTTGACTGGCTGGCACTTTCGGTGTGGGAGCAATCGTCCGACGTTTGTGATTATTCGGGGTTTTTTTTCAGTGGGAGCCCAGGTGCAGCTGGTGGTAAACGTCGAAGCCCTGTTGGTCAGGGAAAGTCCAGAGCCCTGATGTCTGTGGTGCTGTAGATGCGCTGGGAATGGGCGGTGAGGAGCAGCAAGAGCTTGACAGGCTGGCATTTAAGGTGTGGCAGGAATCGTCCAACATTTGTGATTTTTCGGGGTTTTTTTTCAGTGGGCGCCCATGTGCAGCTGGTGGTAAACGTCGAACCCCTGTTTGTCAGCGAAAGCCCGGAGCCCCGATGTCTGTGGTGCTGTAGATGCGCTGCCAATGGCCGGTGAGGAGCAGCAAGAGCTTGTGTTGCTGGCACTTTTGGTGTGGGAGCAATCGTCGGACGTTTGTGATTTTTGGGGATTTTTATTCACTGGGCGCCCAGGTTCAGCTGGTGGTAAACTTCTAAGCCCTGTTGGTCAGGGAAAGCCCGGAGGCCCGATGTCTGTGGTACTGTAGATGCACTGCCAATGGCCGGTGAGGAGCAGCAAGAGCTTGACAGGCTGGCCTTTAAGGTGTGGCAGGAATCGTCCGACATTTGTGATTTTTCGGGGTTTTTTTTCAGTGGGCGCCCAGGTGCCGCTGGTGGTCAACGTCGAAGCCCTGTTGGTCAGGGAAAGCCCGGAGCCCCGATGTCTGTGGTGCTGTAGATGCGCTGCCAATGGCCGGTGAGGAGCAGCAAGAGCTTGACTGGCTGGCACTTTTCGTGTGGGAGCAATCGTCCGACGTTTGTGATTTTTCGGGGTTCTTTTCAGTGGGAGCCCAGGTGCAGCTGGTGGTAAATGTCGAAGCCCTGTTTGTCTGGGAAAGCCCAGAGCCCCGATGTCTGTGGTGCTGTACATGCGCTGGGAATGGGAGGTGAGGAGCAGCAAGAGCTTGAGTTGCTGGCACTTTCACTGTGGGAGCAATCGTCCGATGTTCGTGATTTTTCGTTTATTTTTTTCAGTGGGCGCCCAGGTTCAGCTGGTGGTAAACGTCGAAGCCCTGTTGGTCAGGGAAAGCGCAGAACCCCGATGTCTGTGGTGCTGTAGATGCACTACCAAAGTCCGGTGAGTAGCAGCAGGAGCTTGAGTTGCTGGCACTTTGGGTGTGGGAGCAATCGTCCGACTGTCGTGATTTTTCGGGGTTTTACTTTCAATGGGCGCCCAGGTTGAGCTGGTGGTAAACGTCGAAGCCCTGTTGGTCAGGGAAAGCCCGGAGCCCCGATGTCTGTGGTGCTGTAGATGTGCTGGGAATGGGCGGTGAGGAGCAGCAGGAGCTTGAGTTGCTGGCACTTTCAGTGTGGGAGCAATCGTCGGACGTTTGTGATTTTTGTGGATTTTTATTCACTGGGCGCCCAGGTTCAGTAGGTGGTAAACATCGAAGGCCTGTTGGTCAGGGAAAGCCAAGAGCCCCGATGTCTGTGGTGCTGTAGATGCGCTGGGAATGGCCGGTGAGGAGCAGCAAGAGCTTGACAGGCTGGCATTTAAGGTGTGGCAGGAATCGTCCGACGTTCGTGATTTTTGGGGTTTTTTTTTCAGGGGGCACCCAGGTGCAGCTGGTGGTAAATGTCGAAGCCCTGTTGGTCAGGGAAATCCCGGAGCCCCGATGTCTGTGGTGCTGTAGATGCACTGCCAAAGTCCGGTGAGGAGCAGCAAGAGCTTGACAGGCTGGCACTTTCGGTGTGGGAGCAATCGTCCGACGTTCGTGATTTTTCGGGGTTCTTTTCAGTGGGAGCCCAGCTGCAGCGAGTGGTAAACGTCGAAGCCCTGTTGGTCAGGGAAAGCCCGGAGCCCCGATGTCTGTGGTGCTGTAGATGCGCTGGGAATGGGCGGTGAGGAGCAGCAAGAGCTTGACAGGCTGGCACTTTCGGTGTGGGAGCAATCGTCCGACGTTTTTGATTTTTCAGGGTTTTATTTCAGTGGGCGCCCAGGTGCAGTGGGTGGTAAACGTCGAAGCCCTGTTGGTCAGGGAAAGCCCGGAGCCCCAATGTCTGCGGTGTTGTAGATGCGCTGGGAATGGCCGGTGAGGAGCAGCAAGAGCTTGACAGGCTGGCATTTAAGGTGTGGCAGGAATCGTCCGACGTTTGTGATTTTTGGGGTTTTTTTTTCAGGGGGCACCCATGTGCAGCTGGTGGTAAATGTCGAAGCCCGGTTCGTCAGGGAAAGCCCGGAGCCCCGATGTCTGTGGTGCTGTAGATGCGCTGCCAATGGCCGGTGAGTAGCAGCAAGAGCTTGAGTTGCTGGCACTTCAGGTGTGGGAGCAATCGTCCGACGTTCGTGGTTTTTCGGGGTTTTACTTTCAGTGGGTGCCCAGCTTCAGCGAGTGGTAAACGTCGAAGCCCTGTTCATCAGGGAAAGCCCGGAGCCCCGATGTCTGTGGTGCTGTAGATGCGCTGGGAATGGGCGGTGAGGGGCAGCAAGAGCTTGACAGGCTGGCACTTTTGGTGTGGGAGCAATCGTCCGATGTTCCTGATTTTTCGTTTATTTTTTTCAGTGGGCGCCCAGGTGCAGCTGGTGGTAAACGTCGAAGCCCTGTTATTCAGGGAAAGCGCAGAACCCCGATGTCTGTGGTGCTGTAGATGCGCTGGGAATGGGCGGTGAGGAGCAGCAAGAGCTTGACAGGCTGGCACTTTTGGTGTGGGAGCAATCGTCCGACGTTCGTGATTTTTCAGGGTTTTATTTCAGTTGGCGCCCAGGTGCAGCTGGTGGTAATCGTCGAAGTCCTGTTGGTCAGGGAAAGCCCAGAGCCACGATGTCTGTGGTGCTGTAGATGCGCTGGGAATGGGCGGTGAGGAGCAGCATGAGCTTGACTGTCTGGCACTTTCGGTGTGGGAGCAATCTTCTGATGTTCGTGGTATTTCGTTTATTTTTTCCAGTGGGCGCCCAGGTTCAGCTGGTGGTAAACGTCGAAGCCCTGTTTGTCAGGGAAAGCCCGGAGCCCCGATATCTGTGGTGCTGTAGATGCGCTGCCAATGGCCGGGGAGGAGCAGCAAGAGCTTG
Organism: Chlamydotis macqueenii; assembly: GCF_036417535.1. NCBI lineage: Eukaryota > Metazoa > Chordata > Aves > Otidiformes > Otididae > Chlamydotis > Chlamydotis macqueenii. Next base: position 77,041 of record NW_028239148.1, read on the forward strand.
ACTGGCTGGCACTTTTGGTGTGGGAGCAATCGTCCGATGTTCGTGATTTTTCGTTTATTTTTTTCAGTGGGCGCCCAGGTGCAGCTGGTGGTAAACGTCGAAGCCTGGTTCGTCAGGGAAAGCCCGGAGCCCCGATGTCTGTAGTGCTGTAGATGCGCTGGGAATGGCCGGTGAGTAGCAGCAAGAGCTTGAGTTGCTGGCACTTTCGGTGTGGGAGTAATCGTCCGACGTTCGTGATTTTTCGGGGTTCTTTTCAGTGGGAGCCCAGGTGCAGCTGGTGGTAAACGTCGAAGCCCTGATCGTCACGGAAAGTCCAGAGCCCTGATGTCTGTGGTGCTGTAGATGCGCTGGGAATGGCCGGTGAGGAGCAGCAAGAGCTTGACTGGCTGGCACTTTTGGTGTGGGAGCAATCGTCCGACGTTCGTGATTTTTCATTTATTTTTTTCAGTGGGCGCCCAGGTGCAGCTGGTGGTAAACGTCGAAGCCCTGTTGTTCAGGGAAAGCGGAGAACCCCGATGTCTGTGGTGCTGTAGATGCACTGCCAAAGTCCGGTGAGTAGCAGCAAGAGCTTGAGTTGCTGGCACTTTCGGTGTGGGAGCAATTGTCCGACGTTCGTGATTTTTCGGGGTTTTATTTCAGTGGGCGCCCAGGTGCAGCGGGTGGTAACAGTCAAAGCCCTGTTGGTCAGGGAAAGCCCGGAGCCCCGTTGTCTGTGGCGCTGTAGATGCGCTGCCCATGGCCGCTGAGGAGCAGCAAGAGCTTGTGTTGCTGGCACTTTTGGTGTGGGAGCAATTGTCCGACGTTCGTGATTTTTCGGGGTTCTTTTCAGTGGGCGCCTAGGTTCAGCTGGTGGTAAACGTCGAAGCCCTGATCGTCAGGGAAAGTCCAGAGCCCTGATGTCTGTGGTGCTGTAGATGCGCTGGGAATGGGCGGTGAGGAGCAGCAAGAGCTTGACAGGCTGGCATTTAAGGTGTGGCAGGAATCGTCCAACGTTTGTGATTTTTCGGGGTTTTTTTTCAGTGGGCGCCCAGGTGCAGCTGGTGGTAAACATCGAAGCCCTGTTGGTCAGGGAAAGCCCGGAGCCCCGATGTCTGTGGTGCTGTAGATGCACTGCCAAAGTCCGGTGAGAAGCAGCATGAGCTTGAGTTGCTGGCACTTTCGGTGTGGGAGTAATCGTCCGACGTTCGTGATTTTTCGGGGTTTTTTTTCAGTGGGAGCGCAGGTGCACCTAGTGGTAAACGTCGAAGCCCTGTTGGTCAGGGAAAGCCCGGAGCCGCGATGTCTGTGGTGCTGTAGATGCACTGCCAAAGTCCGGTGAGAAGCAGCATGAGCTTGAGTTGCTGGCACTTTCGGTGTGGGAGCAATCGTCTGATGTTCGTGATATTTCGTTATTTTTTTCAGTGGGCGCCCAGGTGCAGCTGATGGTAAATGTCGAAGGCCTGTTGGTCAGGGAAAGCCCGGAGCCCCGATGTCTGTGGTGCTGTACATGCGCTGCCAATGGCTGGTGAGCAGCAGCAAGAGCTTGACTGGCTGGCACTTTCGGTGTGGGAGCAATCGTCCGTCGTTTTTAATTTTTCAGGGTTTTTTTTCAGTGGGCGCCCAGGTTCAGCTGGTGGTAAACTTCTGAGCCCTGTTGGTCAGGGAAAGCCCGGAGCCCCGATGTCTGTCGTGCTGTAGATGCGCGGCCAATGGCCGGTGAGGAGCAGCAAGAGCTTGACAGGCTGGCACTTTCGGTGTGGGAGCAATCGTCCGACGTTCGTGATTTTTCGGGGTTTTACTTTCAGTGGGTGCCCAGGTTCAGCGAGTGGTAAACGTCGAAGCCCTGTTGGTCAGGGAAAGCTCGGAGCCCCGATGTCTGTGGTGCTGTAGATGCGCTGCCAATGGCCGGTGAGGAGCAGCAAGAGCTTGACTGGCTGGCACTTTTGGTGTGGGAGCAATCGTCCGATGTTTGTGATTATTCGGGGTTTTTTTTTTAGTGGGAGCCCAGGTGCAGCTGGTGGTAAACGTCGAAGCCCTGTTGGTCAGGGAAAGCTCGGAGCCCCGATGTCTGTGGTGCTGTAGATGCGCTGCCAATGGCCGGTGAGGAGCAGCAAGAGCTTGACTGGCTGGCACTTTCGGTGTGGGAGCAATCGTCCGACGTTTGTTATTTTTCGGGGTTTTATTTCAGTGGGCGCCCAGGTGCAGCTGGTGGTAAATGTCGAAGCCCTGTTGGTCAGGGAAAGCCCGGAGCCCCGATGTCTGTGGTGCTGTAGATGCGCTGGGAATGGGAGGTGAGTAGCAGCAAGAGCTTGACTGGCTGGCACTTTCGGTGTGGGAGCAATTGTCCGACGTTTGTGATTTTTTGTTTATTTTTTTCAGTGGGCGCCCAGGTGCAGTGGGTGGTAAACGTCGAAGCCCTGTTCATCAGGGAAAGCCCGGAGCCCCGATGTCTGTGGGGCTGTAGATGCGCTGGCAATGGCCGGTGAGGAGCAGCAAGAGCTTGACTGGCTGGCACTTTCGGTGTGCGATCAATCGTCCGACGTTCATGATTTTTGGGGGTTTTATTTCAGTGGGGGCCCAGGTTCAGCTGGTGGTAAACGTCGAAGCCCAGTTGGTCAGGGAAAGCCCGGAGCCCCGATGTCTGTGGTGCTGTAGATGCGCTGGGAATGGGAGGTGAGTAGCAGCAAGAGCTTGAGTTGCTGGAACTTTCAGTGTGGGATCAATCGTCCGACGTTCGTGATTTTTCGGGGTTTTATTTCAGTGGGGGCCCAGGTGCAGCTGGTGGTAAATGTCGAAGCCCTGTTGGTCAGGGAAAGCCCGGAGCCCCGATGTCTGTGGTGCTGTAGATGCGCTGCCAATGGACGGTGAGGAACAGCAAGAGCTTGACTGTCTGGCACTTTCGGTGTGGGAGCAATCTTAGGACGTTTGTGATTTTTGGGGATTTTTATTCACTGGGCGCCCAGGTTCAGCTGGTGGTAAACGTTGAAGCCCTGTTGGTCAGGGAAAACCCGGAGCCCCGATGTCTGTGCTGCTGTAGATGTGCTGCCTATGGCCGGTGAGGAGCAGCAAGAGCTTGACTGGCTGGCACTTTGGGTGTGCGAGCAATCGTCGGACGTTCGTGATTTTTCGGGGTTTTATTTCAGTGGGCGCCCAGGTGCAGCTGGTGGTAAACGTCGAAGCCCTGTTGGTCAGGGAAAGGTCGGAGCCCCGATATCTGTGATGCTGTAGATGCGCTGGGAATGGCCGGTGAGGAGCAGCAAGAGCTTGACAGGCTGGCACTTTCGGTGTGGGAGTAATAGTCCGATGTTCGTGATTTTTCATTTATTTTTTCCAGTGGGAGCCCAGGTTTAGCTAGTTGTAAACGTCGAAGCCCTGTTGGTCAGGGAAAGCCCGGAGCCCCGATGTCTGTGGTGCTGTAGATGCGCTGGGAATGGCTGGTGAGGAGCAGCAAGAGCTTGACAGGCTGGCACTTTTGGTGTGGGAGCACTCGTCCGATGTTCGTGATTTTTCGGGGTTCTTTTCAGTGGGAGCCCAGGTGCAGCGGGTGGTAAACGTCGAATCCCTGTTAGTCAGGGAAAGCCCGGAGCCCTGATATCTGTGGTGCTGTAGATGCACTGCCAATGCCCGGTGAGGAGCAGGAAGAGCATGACTGGCTGGCACTTTTGGTGTGGGAGCAATCGTCCGACGTTTGTGATTTTTCGGGGTTCTTTTCAGTGGGAGCCCAGGTGCAGCTGGTGGTAAATGTCGAAGCCCTGTTGGTCAGGGAAAGCCCGGAGCCCCGATGTCTGTGGTGCTGTAGATGTGCCTCCAATGGCCGGTGAGGAGCAGCAAGAGCTTGACTGGCTGGCACTTTCGCTGTGGGAGCAATCGTCCGACTTTTGTTATTTTTCGTTTATTTTTTTCAGTGGGCGCCCAGGTGCACCTGGTGGTAAATGTCGAAGCCCTGTTGGTCAGGGAAAGCCCGGAGCCCCGGTATCTGTGGTGCTGTAGATGCGCTGGGAATGGCTGGTGAGAAGCAGCAAGAGCTTGACTGGCTGGCACTTTTGGTGTCGGAGCAATCGTCCGACGTTTCTGATTTTTCGGGGTTCTTTTCAGTGGGCGCCCAGGTTGAGCTGGTGGTAAACGTCGAAGCCCTGTTGGTCAGGGAAAGCCCGGAGCCCCGATGTCTGTGATGCTGTAGATGCGCTGCCAATGGCCGGTGAGGAGCAGCAAGAGCTTGACTGGCTGGCACTTTTCGTGTGGGAGCAATCGTCCGACGTTTGTGATTTTTCGGGGTTCTTTTCAGTGGGAGCCCAGGTGCAGCTGGTGGTAAATGTCGAAGCCCTGTTTGTCTGGGAAAGCCCAGAGCCCCGATGTCTGTGGTGCTGTACATGCGCTGGGAATGGGAGGTGAGGAGCAGCAAGAGCTTGAGTTGCTGGCACTTTCACTGTGGGAGCAATCGTCCGATGTTCGTGATTTTTCGTTTATTTTTTTCAGTGGGCGCCCAGGTTCAGCTGGTGGTAAACGTCGAAGCCCTGTTGGTCAGGGAAAGCGCAGAACCCCGATGTCTGTGGTGCTGTAGATGCACTACCAAAGTCCGGTGAGTAGCAGCAGGAGCTTGAGTTGCTGGCACTTTGGGTGTGGGAGCAATCGTCCGACTGTCGTGATTTTTCGGGGTTTTACTTTCAATGGGCGCCCAGGTTGAGCTGGTGGTAAACGTCGAAGCCCTGTTGGTCAGGGAAAGCCCGGAGCCCCGATGTCTGTGGTGCTGTAGATGTGCTGGGAATGGGCGGTGAGGAGCAGCAGGAGCTTGAGTTGCTGGCACTTTCAGTGTGGGAGCAATCGTCGGACGTTTGTGATTTTTGTGGATTTTTATTCACTGGGCGCCCAGGTTCAGTAGGTGGTAAACATCGAAGGCCTGTTGGTCAGGGAAAGCCAAGAGCCCCGATGTCTGTGGTGCTGTAGATGCGCTGGGAATGGCCGGTGAGGAGCAGCAAGAGCTTGACAGGCTGGCATTTAAGGTGTGGCAGGAATCGTCCGACGTTCGTGATTTTTGGGGTTTTTTTTTCAGGGGGCACCCAGGTGCAGCTGGTGGTAAATGTCGAAGCCCTGTTGGTCAGGGAAATCCCGGAGCCCCGATGTCTGTGGTGCTGTAGATGCGCTGCCAATGGCCGGGGAGGAGCAGCAAGAGCTTGACTGGCTGGCACTTTTGGTGTGGGAGCAATCGTCCGATGTTCGTGATTTTTCGTTTATTTTTTTCAGTGGGCGCCCAGGTGCAGCTGGTGGTAAACGTCGAAGCCTGGTTCGTCAGGGAAAGCCCGGAGCCCCGATGTCTGTAGTGCTGTAGATGCGCTGGGAATGGCCGGTGAGTAGCAGCAAGAGCTTGAGTTGCTGGCACTTTCGGTGTGGGAGTAATCGTCCGACGTTCGTGATTTTTCGGGGTTCTTTTCAGTGGGAGCCCAGGTGCAGCTGGTGGTAAACGTCGAAGCCCTGATCGTCACGGAAAGTCCAGAGCCCTGATGTCTGTGGTGCTGTAGATGCGCTGGGAATGGCCGGTGAGGAGCAGCAAGAGCTTGACTGGCTGGCACTTTTGGTGTGGGAGCAATCGTCCGACGTTCGTGATTTTTCATTTATTTTTTTCAGTGGGCGCCCAGGTGCAGCTGGTGGTAAACGTCGAAGCCCTGTTGTTCAGGGAAAGCGGAGAACCCCGATGTCTGTGGTGCTGTAGATGCACTGCCAAAGTCCGGTGAGTAGCAGCAAGAGCTTGAGTTGCTGGCACTTTCGGTGTGGGAGCAATTGTCCGACGTTCGTGATTTTTCGGGGTTTTATTTCAGTGGGCGCCCAGGTGCAGCGGGTGGTAACAGTCAAAGCCCTGTTGGTCAGGGAAAGCCCGGAGCCCCGATGTCTGTGGCGCTGTAGATGCGCTGCCCATGGCCGCTGAGGAGCAGCAAGAGCTTGTGTTGCTGGCACTTTTGGTGTGGGAGCAATTGTCCGACGTTCGTGATTTTTCGGGGTTCTTTTCAGTGGGCGCCTAGGTTCAGCTGGTGGTAAACGTCGAAGCCCTGATCGTCAGGGAAAGTCCAGAGCCCTGATGTCTGTGGTGCTGTAGATGCGCTGGGAATGGGCGGTGAGGAGCAGCAAGAGCTTGACAGGCTGGCATTTAAGGTGTGGCAGGAATCGTCCAACGTTTGTGATTTTTCGGGGTTTTTTTTCAGTGGGCGCCCAGGTGCAGCTGGTGGTAAACATCGAAGCCCTGTTGGTCAGGGAAAGCCCGGAGCCCCGATGTCTGTGGTGCTGTAGATGCACTGCCAAAGTCCGGTGAGAAGCAGCATGAGCTTGAGTTGCTGGCACTTTCGGTGTGGGAGTAATCGTCCGACGTTCGTGATTTTTCGGGGTTTTTTTTCAGTGGGAGCGCAGGTGCACCTAGTGGTAAACGTCGAAGCCCTGTTGGTCAGGGAAAGCCCGGAGCCGCGATGTCTGTGGTGCTGTAGATGCACTGCCAAAGTCCGGTGAGAAGCAGCATGAGCTTGAGTTGCTGGCACTTTCGGTGTGGGAGCAATCGTCTGATGTTCGTGATATTTCGTTATTTTTTTCAGTGGGCGCCCAGGTGCAGCTGATGGTAAATGTCGAAGGCCTGTTGGTCAGGGAAAGCCCGGAGCCCCGATGTCTGTGGTGCTGTACATGCGCTGCCAATGGCTGGTGAGCAGCAGCAAGAGCTTGACTGGCTGGCACTTTCGGTGTGGGAGCAATCGTCCGTCGTTTTTAATTTTTCAGGGTTTTTTTTCAGTGGGCGCCCAGGTTCAGCTGGTGGTAAACTTCTGAGCCCTGTTGGTCAGGGAAAGCCCGGAGCCCCGATGTCTGTCGTGCTGTAGATGCGCGGCCAATGGCCGGTGAGGAGCAGCAAGAGCTTGACAGGCTGGCACTTTCGGTGTGGGAGCAATCGTCCGACGTTCGTGATTTTTCGGGGTTTTACTTTCAGTGGGTGCCCAGGTTCAGCGAGTGGTAAACGTCGAAGCCCTGTTGGTCAGGGAAAGCTCGGAGCCCCGATGTCTGTGGTGCTGTAGATGCGCTGCCAATGGCCGGTGAGGAGCAGCAAGAGCTTGACTGGCTGGCACTTTTGGTGTGGGAGCAATCGTCCGATGTTTGTGATTATTCGGGGTTTTTTTTTTAGTGGGAGCCCAGGTGCAGCTGGTGGTAAACGTCGAAGCCCTGTTGGTCAGGGAAAGCTCGGAGCCCCGATGTCTGTGGTGCTGTAGATGCGCTGCCAATGGCCGGTGAGGAGCAGCAAGAGCTTGACTGGCTGGCACTTTCGGTGTGGGAGCAATCGTCCGACGTTTGTTATTTTTCGGGGTTTTATTTCAGTGGGCGCCCAGGTGCAGCTGGTGGTAAATGTCGAAGCCCTGTTGGTCAGGGAAAGCCCGGAGCCCCGATGTCTGTGGTGCTGTAGATGCGCTGGGAATGGGAGGTGAGTAGCAGCAAGAGCTTGACTGGCTGGCACTTTCGGTGTGGGAGCAATTGTCCGACGTTTGTGATTTTTTGTTTATTTTTTTCAGTGGGCGCCCAGGTGCAGTGGGTGGTAAACGTCGAAGCCCTGTTCATCAGGGAAAGCCCGGAGCCCCGATGTCTGTGGGGCTGTAGATGCGCTGGCAATGGCCGGTGAGGAGCAGCAAGAGCTTGACTGGCTGGCACTTTCGGTGTGCGATCAATCGTCCGACGTTCATGATTTTTGGGGGTTTTATTTCAGTGGGGGCCCAGGTTCAGCTGGTGGTAAACGTCGAAGCCCAGTTGGTCAGGGAAAGCCCGGAGCCCCGATGTCTGTGGTGCTGTAGATGCGCTGGGAATGGGAGGTGAGTAGCAGCAAGAGCTTGAGTTGCTGGAACTTTCAGTGTGGGATCAATCGTCCGACGTTCGTGATTTTTCGGGGTTTTATTTCAGTGGGGGCCCAGGTGCAGCTGGTGGTAAATGTCGAAGCCCTGTTGGTCAGGGAAAGCCCGGAGCCCCGATGTCTGTGGTGCTGTAGATGCGCTGCCAATGGACGGTGAGGAACAGCAAGAGCTTGACTGTCTGGCACTTTCGGTGTGGGAGCAATCTTAGGACGTTTGTGATTTTTGGGGATTTTTATTCACTGGGCGCCCAGGTTCAGCTGGTGGTAAACGTTGAAGCCCTGTTGGTCAGGGAAAACCCGGAGCCCCGATGTCTGTGCTGCTGTAGATGTGCTGCCTATGGCCGGTGAGGAGCAGCAAGAGCTTGACTGGCTGGCACTTTGGGTGTGCGAGCAATCGTCGGACGTTCGTGATTTTTCGGGGTTTTATTTCAGTGGGCGCCCAGGTGCAGCTGGTGGTAAACGTCGAAGCCCTGTTGGTCAGGGAAAGGTCGGAGCCCCGATATCTGTGATGCTGTAGATGCGCTGGGAATGGCCGGTGAGGAGCAGCAAGAGCTTGACAGGCTGGCACTTTCGGTGTGGGAGTAATAGTCCGATGTTCGTGATTTTTCATTTATTTTTTCCAGTGGGAGCCCAGGTTTAGCTAGTTGTAAACGTCGAAGCCCTGTTGGTCAGGGAAAGCCCGGAGCCCCGATGTCTGTGGTGCTGTAGATGCGCTGGGAATGGCTGGTGAGGAGCAGCAAGAGCTTGACAGGCTGGCACTTTTGGTGTGGGAGCACTCGTCCGATGTTCGTGATTTTTCGGGGTTCTTTTCAGTGGGAGCCCAGGTGCAGCGGGTGGTAAACGTCGAATCCCTGTTAGTCAGGGAAAGCCCGGAGCCCTGATATCTGTGGTGCTGTAGATGCACTGCCAATGCCCGGTGAGGAGCAGGAAGAGCATGACTGGCTGGCACTTTTGGTGTGGGAGCAATCGTCCGACGTTTGTGATTTTTCGGGGTTCTTTTCAGTGGGAGCCCAGGTGCAGCTGGTGGTAAATGTCGAAGCCCTGTTGGTCAGGGAAAGCCCGGAGCCCCGATGTCTGTGGTGCTGTAGATGTGCCTCCAATGGCCGGTGAGGAGCAGCAAGAGCTTGACTGGCTGGCACTTTCGCTGTGGGAGCAATCGTCCGACTTTTGTTATTTTTCGTTTATTTTTTTCAGTGGGCGCCCAGGTGCACCTGGTGGTAAATGTCGAAGCCCTGTTGGTCAGGGAAAGCCCGGAGCCCCGGTATCTGTGGTGCTGTAGATGCGCTGGGAATGGCTGGTGAGAAGCAGCAAGAGCTTGACTGGCTGGCACTTTTGGTGTCGGAGCAATCGTCCGACGTTTCTGATTTTTCGGGGTTCTTTTCAGTGGGCGCCCAGGTTGAGCTGGTGGTAAACGTCGAAGCCCTGTTGGTCAGGGAAAGCCCGGAGCCCCGATGTCTGTGATGCTGTAGAATCGCTGGGAATGGCCGGTGAGGAGCAGCAAGAGCTTGACAGGCTGGCACATTCGGTGTGGGAGCAATCGTCCGACGTTCGTGATTTTTCGGGGTATTTTTTCAGTGGGCGACCAGGTACACCTGGTGGTAAACGTCGAAGCCCTTTTGGTCAGGGAAAGCCCAGAGCCCCGATGTCTGTGGTGCTGTAGATGCGCTGCCAATGGCCGGTGAGGAGCAGCAAGAGCTTGACTGGCTGGCACTTTTGGTGTGGGAGCAATCGTCCGACGTTCGTGATTTTTCGGGGTTTTTTTTCAGTGGGAGCCGAAGTGCAGCTGGTGGTAAACGTCGAAGCCCTGTTGGTCAGGGAAAGCCCGGAGCCCCAATGTCTGTGGTGCTGTAGATGCGCTGCCCATGGCCGGTGAGGAGCAGCAAGAGCTTGACTGTCTGGCACTTTGGGTGCGCGAGCAATCGTCGGACGTTTGTGATTTTTGGGGATTTTTATTCACTGGGCACCCAGGTTCAGCTGGTGGTAAACGTCGAAGCCCTGTTGGTCAGGGAAAGCCCAGAGCCGCGATGTCTGTGGTGCTGTAGATGCGCTGCCAGTGGCCGGTGAGGAGCAGCAAGAGCTTGACTGGCTGGCACTTTTGGTGTGGGAGCAATCGTCCGACGTTCGTGATTTTTCGGGGTTTTATTTCACTGGGCGCCCCGGTTCAGCTGGTGGTAAACGTCTAAGCCCTGTTGGTCAGGGAAAGCCCGGAGCCCCGATGTCTGTTGTGCTGTAGATGCGCTGGGAATGGCCCGTGAGGAGCAGCAAGAGCTTGTGTTGCTGGTACTTTCGGTGTGGGAGCAATCGTCCGACGTTCGTGATTTTTCGGGGTTCTTTTCAGTGGGAGCCCAGGTGCAGCGGGTGGTAAACGTCGAATCCCTGTTAGTCAGGGAAAGCCCGGAGCCCTGATATCTGTGGTGCTGTAGATGCACTGCCAATGCCCGGTGAGGAGCAGGAAGAGCTTGACTGGCTGGCACTTTTGGTGTGGGAGCAATCGTCCGACGTTTGTGATTTTTCGGGGTTCTTTTCAGTGGGAGCCCAGGTGCAGCGGGTGGTAAACGTCGAAGACCTGTTGGTCAGGGAAAGCCCGGAGCCCCGATGTCTGTGGTGCTGTAGATGCGCCTCCAATGGCCGGTGAGGAGCAGCAAGAGCTTGACTGGCTGGCACTTTCGCTGTGGGAGCAATCGTCCGACTTTTGTTATTTTTCGTTTATTTTTTTCAGTGGGCGCCCAGGTGCACCTGGTGGTAAATGTCGAAGCCCTGTTGGTCAGGGAAAGCCCGGAGCCCCGGTATCTGTGGTGCTGTAGATGCGCTGGGAATGGCTGGTGAGAAGCAGCAAGAGCTTGACTGGCTGGCACTTTTGGTGTGGGAGCAATCGTCCGACGTTTCTGATTTTTCGGGGTTCTTTTCAGTGGGCGCCCAGGTGCAGCTGGTGGTAAACGTCGAAGCCCTGTTGGTCAGGGAAAGCCCGGAGCCCCGATGTCTGTGATGCTGTAGATGCGCTGGGAATGGCCGGTGAGGAGCAGCAAGAGCTTGACAGGCTGGCACATTCGGTGTGGGAGCAATCGTCCGACGTTCGTGATTTTTCGGGGTATATTTTCAGTGGGCGACCAGGTACACCTGGTGGTAAACGTCGAAGCCCTTTTGGTCAGGGAAAGCCCAGAGCCCCGATGTCTGTGGTGCTGTAGATGCGCTGCCAATGGCCGGTGAGGAGCAGCAAGAGCTTGACTGGCTGGCACTTTTGGTGTGGGAGCAATCGTCCGACGTTCGTGATTTTTCGGGGTTTTTTTTCAGTGGGAGCCGAAGTGCAGCTGGTGGTAAACGTCGAAGCCCTGTTGGTCAGGGAAAGCCCGGAGCCCCGATGTCTGTGGTGCTGTAGATGCGCTGCCCATGGCCGGTGAGGAGCAGCAAGAGCTTGACTGTCTGGCACTTTGGGTGCGCGAGCAATCGTCGGACGTTTGTGATTTTTGGGGATTTTTATTCACTGGGCACCCAGGTTCAGCTGGTGGTAAACGTCGAAGCCCTGTTGGTCAGGGAAAGCCCAGAGCCGCGATGTCTGTGGTGCTGTAGATGCGCTGCCAGTGGCCGGTGAGGAGCAGCAAGAGCTTGAGCTTCTGGCATTTTTGGTGTGGGAGCAATCGTCCGACGTTCGTGATTTTTCGGGGTTCTTTTTAGTGGGCGCCCTGGTGCAGCTAGTTGTAAACGTCGAAGGCCTGTTGGTCAGGGAAAGCCCAGAGCCCCGATGTCTGTGGTGCTGTAGATGCGCTGCCAATGGCCGGTGAGGAGCACAAAGAGGTTGAGTTGCTGGCACTTTCGGTGTGGGAGGAATCGTCCGACGTTTGTTATTTTTCGGGGTTTTATTTCAGTGGGCGCCCAGGTGCAGCTGGTGGTAAACGTCGAAGCCCTGTTGGTCAGGGAAAGCCCGGAGCCCCGGTATCTGTGGTGCTGTAGATGCGCTGGGAATGGCCGGTGAGGAGCAGCAAGAGCTTGACTGGCTGGCACTTTTGGTGTGGGAGCAATCGTCCGACGTTCGTGATTTTTCATTTATTTTTTTCAGTGGGCGCCCAGGTTCAGCTGGTGGTAAACGTCGAAGCCCTGTTGGTCAGGGAAAGCGGAGAACGCCGATGTCTGTGGTGCTGTAGATGCGCTGCCAATGGCCGGTGAGGAGCAGCAAGAGCTTGACTGGCTGGCACTTTCGGTGTGGGAGCAATCGTCCGACGTTTGTGATTATTCGGGGTTTTTTTTCAGTGGGAGCCCAGGTGCAGCTGGTGGTAAACGTCGAAGCCCTGTTGGTCAGGGAAAGTCCAGAGCCCTGATGTCTGTGGTGCTGTAGATGCGCTGGGAATGGGCGGTGAGGAGCAGCAAGAGCTTGACAGGCTGGCATTTAAGGTGTGGCAGGAATCGTCCAACATTTGTGATTTTTCGGGGTTTTTTTTCAGTGGGCGCCCATGTGCAGCTGGTGGTAAACGTCGAACCCCTGTTTGTCAGCGAAAGCCCGGAGCCCCGATGTCTGTGGTGCTGTAGATGCGCTGCCAATGGCCGGTGAGGAGCAGCAAGAGCTTGTGTTGCTGGCACTTTTGGTGTGGGAGCAATCGTCGGACGTTTGTGATTTTTGGGGATTTTTATTCACTGGGCGCCCAGGTTCAGCTGGTGGTAAACTTCTAAGCCCTGTTGGTCAGGGAAAGCCCGGAGGCCCGATGTCTGTGGTACTGTAGATGCACTGCCAATGGCCGGTGAGGAGCAGCAAGAGCTTGACAGGCTGGCCTTTAAGGTGTGGCAGGAATCGTCCGACATTTGTGATTTTTCGGGGTTTTTTTTCAGTGGGCGCCCAGGTGCCGCTGGTGGTCAACGTCGAAGCCCTGTTGGTCAGGGAAAGCCCGGAGCCCCGATGTCTGTGGTGCTGTAGATGCGCTGCCAATGGCCGGTGAGGAGCAGCAAGAGCTTGACTGGCTGGCACTTTTCGTGTGGGAGCAATCGTCCGACGTTTGTGATTTTTCGGGGTTCTTTTCAGTGGGAGCCCAGGTGCAGCTGGTGGTAAATGTCGAAGCCCTGTTTGTCTGGGAAAGCCCAGAGCCCCGATGTCTGTGGTGCTGTACATGCGCTGGGAATGGGAGGTGAGGAGCAGCAAGAGCTTGAGTTGCTGGCACTTTCACTGTGGGAGCAATCGTCCGATGTTCGTGATTTTTCGTTTATTTTTTTCAGTGGGCGCCCAGGTTCAGCTGGTGGTAAACGTCGAAGCCCTGTTGGTCAGGGAAAGCGCAGAACCCCGATGTCTGTGGTGCTGTAGATGCACTACCAAAGTCCGGTGAGTAGCAGCAGGAGCTTGAGTTGCTGGCACTTTGGGTGTGGGAGCAATCGTCCGACTGTCGTGATTTTTCGGGGTTTTACTTTCAATGGGCGCCCAGGTTGAGCTGGTGGTAAACGTCGAAGCCCTGTTGGTCAGGGAAAGCCCGGAGCCCCGATGTCTGTGGTGCTGTAGATGCGCTGCCAATGGCCGGTGAGGAGCAGCAAGAGCTTGACTGTCTGGCACTTTGGGTGTGGGAGCAATCGTCGGACGTTTGTGATTTTTGGGGATTTTTATTCACTGGGCGCCCAGGTTCAGCTGGTGGTAAACGTCGAAGCCCTGTTGGTCAGGGAAAGCCCGGAGCCCCGATGTCTGTGGTGCTGTAGATGCACTGGGAATGGCCGGTGAGGAGCAGCAAGAGCTTGACTGGCTGGCACTTTCGGTGTGGGAGCAATCGTCCGATGTTCGTGATTTTTCGTTTAGTTTTTTCAGTGGGCGCCCAGGTGCAGCTGGTGGTAAACGTCGAAGCCCTGTTGGTCAGGGAAAGCCCGGAGCCCCGATGTCTGTGGTGCTGTAGATGCGCCGCCAATGACCGGTGAGGAGCACAAAGAGCTTGACTGGCTGGCACTTTCGTTGTGGGAGCAATCGTCTGATGTTTGTGATTTTGGGGGTTTTTTTTTTTCAGTGGGTGCCCAGGTGCAACTGGTGGTAAACGTCGAAGCCCTGTTGGTCAGGGAAAGCCCGGAGCCCCGATGTCTGTGGTGCTGTAGATGCGCTGGGAATGGCCGGTGACGGGTAGCAAGAGCTTGAGTTGCTGGCACTTTTGGTGTGGGAGCAATCGTCCGACGTTCGTGATTTTTCGGGGTTTTATTTCAGTGGGAGCCCAGGTGCAGCTGGTGGTAAACGTCGAAGCCCTGTTCGTCAGGGAAAGCCCGGAGCCCCGATGTCTGTGGTGCTGTAGATGCGCTGCCAATGGCCGGTGAGGAGCAGCAAGTGCTTGACTGGCTGGCACTTTCGGTGTGGGAGCAATCGTCCGACGTTCGTGATTCTTCGCGGTTTTACTTTCAGTGGGCGCCCAGGTGCAGCTGGTGGTAAATGTCGAAGCCCTGTTGGTCAGGGAAAGCCCGGAGCCCCGATGTCTGTGGTGCTGTAGATGCGCTGGGAATGGAAGGTGATGAGCACCTACAGCTTGACTGGCTGGCACTTTCGGTGTGGGAGCAATCGTCCGACGTTCGTGATTTTTCGGGGTTTTACTTTCAGTGGGCGCACAGGTGCAGCTGGTGGTAAACGTCGAAGCCCTGTTCGTCACGGAAAGCCCGGATCCCCGATGTCTGTGGTGCTGTAGATGCGCTGGGAATGGGCGGTGAGGAGCAGCAAGAGCTTGAGTTGCTGGCACTTTCAGTGTGGGAGCAATCGTCGGACGTTTGTGATTTTTGGGGATTTTTATTCACTGGGCACCCAGGTTCAGCTGGTGGTAAACGTCGAAGCCCTGTTGGTCAGGGAAAGCCCGGAGCCCCGATGTCTGTGGTGCTGTAGATGCGCTGGGAATGTGCGGTGAGGAGCAGCAAGAGCTTGACAGGCTGGCATTTAAGGTGTGGCAGGAATCGTCCGACATTTGTGATTTTTGGGGTTTTTTTTTCAGGGGGCGCCCAGGTTCAGCTCGTGTTAAAAGTCGAAGCCCTGTTGGTCAGGGAAATCCCGGAGCCCCGATGTCTGTGGTGCTGTAGATACGCTGCCAATGGCCGGTGAGTAGCAGCAAGAGCTTGAGTTGCTGGCACTTTCGGTGTGAGATCAATCATCCGACGTTTTTGATTTTTCAGGGTTTTTTTTTAGTGGGCAATCAGGTGCAGCTGGTGGTAAACGTCGAAGCCCTGTTGGTCAGGGAAAGCCCGGAGCCCCGATGTCTGTGGTGCTGTAGATGGGCTGGGAATGGCCGGTGAGGAGCAGCAAGAGCTTGACTGGCTGGCACTTTTGCTATGGGAACAATCGTCCGATGTTCGTGATTTTTCTTTTATTTTTCTCAGCGGGTGCCCAGGTTCAGCTGGTGGTAAACGTCGAAGCCCTGTTGGTCAAAGAAAGCGCAGAACCCCGATGTCTGTGGTGCTGTAGATGCACTGCCAAAGTCCGGTGAGTAGCAGCAAGAGCTTGAGTTGCTGGCACTTTCGGTGTGGGAGAAATCGTCCGACGTTCGTGATTTTTCGGGATTTTTTTTCAGTGGGCGCCCAGGTGCAGCTGGTGGTAAACTTCGAAGCCCTGTTGGTCAGGGAAAGCCCGGAGCCCCGATGTCTGTGGTGCTGTAGATGCGCTGGGAATGGCCGGTGAGGAGCAGCAAGAGCTTGACAGGCTGGCACTTTCGGTGTGGGAGGAATCGTCCGACGTTCGTGATTTTTCGGGGTTTTTTTTCAGTGGGAGCCGAAGTGCAGCTGGTGGTAAACGTCGAAGCCCTGTTGGTCAGGGAAAGCCCGGAGCCCCGATGTCTGTGGTGCTGTAGATGCGCTGCCCATGGCCGGTGAGGAGCAGCAAGAGCTTGACTGTCTGGCACTTTGGGTGCGCGAGCAATCGTCGGACGTTTGTGATTTTTGGGGATTTTTATTCACTGGGCACCCAGGTTCAGCTGGTGGTAAACGTCGAAGCCCTGTTGGTCAGGGAAAGCCCAGAGCCGCGATGTCTGTGGTGCTGTAGATGCGCTGCCAGTGGCCGGTGAGGAGCAGCAAGAGCTTGAGCTTCTGGCATTTTCGGTGTGGGAGCAATCGTCCGACGTTCGTGATTTTTCGGGGTTCTTTTTAGTGGGCGCCCTGGTGCAGCTAGTTGTAAACGTCGAAGGCCTGTTGGTCAGGGAAAGCCCAGAGCCCCGATGTCTGTGGTGCTGTAGATGCGCTGCCAATGGCCGGTGAGGAGCACAAAGAGGTTGAGTTGCTGGCACTTTCGGTGTGGGAGGAATCGTCCGACGTTTGTTATTTTTCGGGGTTTTATTTCAGTGGGCGCCCAGGTGCAGCTGGTGGTAAACGTCGAAGCCCTGTTGGTCAGGGAAAGCCCGGAGCCCCGGTATCTGTGGTGCTGTAGATGCGCTGGGAATGGCCGGTGAGGAGCAGCAAGAGCTTGACTGGCTGGCACTTTTGGTGTGGGAGCAATCGTCCGACGTTCGTGATTTTTCATTTATTTTTTTCAGTGGGCGCCCAGGTTCAGCTGGTGGTAAACGTCGAAGCCCTGTTGGTCAGGGAAAGCGGAGAACGCCGATGTCTGTGGTGCTGTAGATGCGCTGCCAATGGCCGGTGAGGAGCAGCAAGAGCTTGACTGGCTGGCACTTTCGGTGTGGGAGCAATCGTCCGACGTTTGTGATTATTCGGGGTTTTTTTTCAGTGGGAGCCCAGGTGCAGCTGGTGGTAAACGTCGAAGCCCTGTTGGTCAGGGAAAGTCCAGAGCCCTGATGTCTGTGGTGCTGTAGATGCGCTGGGAATGGGCGGTGAGGAGCAGCAAGAGCTTGACAGGCTGGCATTTAAGGTGTGGCAGGAATCGTCCAACATTTGTGATTTTTCGGGGTTTTTTTTCAGTGGGCGCCCATGTGCAGCTGGTGGTAAACGTCGAACCCCTGTTTGTCAGCGAAAGCCCGGAGCCCCGATGTCTGTGGTGCTGTAGATGCGCTGCCAATGGCCGGTGAGGAGCAGCAAGAGCTTGTGTTGCTGGCACTTTTGGTGTGGGAGCAATCGTCGGACGTTTGTGATTTTTGGGGATTTTTATTCACTGGGCGCCCAGGTTCAGCTGGTGGTAAACTTCTAAGCCCTGTTGGTCAGGGAAAGCCCGGAGGCCCGATGTCTGTGGTACTGTAGATGCACTGCCAATGGCCGGTGAGGAGCAGCAAGAGCTTGACAGGCTGGCCTTTAAGGTGTGGCAGGAATCGTCCGACATTTGTGATTTTTCGGGGTTTTTTTTCAGTGGGCGCCCAGGTGCCGCTGGTGGTCAACGTCGAAGCCCTGTTGGTCAGGGAAAGCCCGGAGCCCCGATGTCTGTGGTGCTGTAGATGCGCTGCCAATGGCCGGTGAGGAGCAGCAAGAGCTTGACTGGCTGGCACTTTTCGTGTGGGAGCAATCGTCCGACGTTTGTGATTTTTCGGGGTTCTTTTCAGTGGGAGCCCAGGTGCAGCTGGTGGTAAATGTCGAAGCCCTGTTTGTCTGGGAAAGCCCAGAGCCCCGATGTCTGTGGTGCTGTACATGCGCTGGGAATGGGAGGTGAGGAGCAGCAAGAGCTTGAGTTGCTGGCACTTTCACTGTGGGAGCAATCGTCCGATGTTCGTGATTTTTCGTTTATTTTTTTCAGTGGGCGCCCAGGTTCAGCTGGTGGTAAACGTCGAAGCCCTGTTGGTCAGGGAAAGCGCAGAACCCCGATGTCTGTGGTGCTGTAGATGCACTACCAAAGTCCGGTGAGTAGCAGCAGGAGCTTGAGTTGCTGGCACTTTGGGTGTGGGAGCAATCGTCCGACTGTCGTGATTTTTCGGGGTTTTACTTTCAATGGGCGCCCAGGTTGAGCTGGTGGTAAACGTCGAAGCCCTGTTGGTCAGGGAAAGCCCGGAGCCCCGATGTCTGTGGTGCTGTAGATGCGCTGCCAATGGCCGGTGAGGAGCAGCAAGAGCTTGACTGTCTGGCACTTTGGGTGTGGGAGCAATCGTCGGACGTTTGTGATTTTTGGGGATTTTTATTCACTGGGCGCCCAGGTTCAGCTGGTGGTAAACGTCGAAGCCCTGTTGGTCAGGGAAAGCCCGGAGCCCCGATGTCTGTGGTGCTGTAGATGCACTGGGAATGGCCGGTGAGGAGCAGCAAGAGCTTGACTGGCTGGCACTTTCGGTGTGGGAGCAATCGTCCGATGTTCGTGATTTTTCGTTTAGTTTTTTCAGTGGGCGCCCAGGTGCAGCTGGTGGTAAACGTCGAAGCCCTGTTGGTCAGGGAAAGCCCGGAGCCCCGATGTCTGTGGTGCTGTAGATGCGCCGCCAATGACCGGTGAGGAGCACAAAGAGCTTGACTGGCTGGCACTTTCGTTGTGGGAGCAATCGTCTGATGTTTGTGATTTTGGGGGTTTTTTTTTTTCAGTGGGTGCCCAGGTGCAACTGGTGGTAAACGTCGAAGCCCTGTTGGTCAGGGAAAGCCCGGAGCCCCGATGTCTGTGGTGCTGTAGATGCGCTGGGAATGGCCGGTGACGGGTAGCAAGAGCTTGAGTTGCTGGCACTTTTGGTGTGGGAGCAATCGTCCGACGTTCGTGATTTTTCGGGGTTTTATTTCAGTGGGAGCCCAGGTGCAGCTGGTGGTAAACGTCGAAGCCCTGTTCGTCAGGGAAAGCCCGGAGCCCCGATGTCTGTGGTGCTGTAGATGCGCTGCCAATGGCCGGTGAGGAGCAGCAAGTGCTTGACTGGCTGGCACTTTCGGTGTGGGAGCAATCGTCCGACGTTCGTGATTCTTCGCGGTTTTACTTTCAGTGGGCGCCCAGGTGCAGCTGGTGGTAAATGTCGAAGCCCTGTTGGTCAGGGAAAGCCCGGAGCCCCGATGTCTGTGGTGCTGTAGATGCGCTGGGAATGGAAGGTGATGAGCACCTACAGCTTGACTGGCTGGCACTTTCGGTGTGGGAGCAATCGTCCGACGTTCGTGATTTTTCGGGGTTTTACTTTCAGTGGGCGCACAGGTGCAGCTGGTGGTAAACGTCGAAGCCCTGTTCGTCACGGAAAGCCCGGATCCCCGATGTCTGTGGTGCTGTAGATGCGCTGGGAATGGGCGGTGAGGAGCAGCAAGAGCTTGAGTTGCTGGCACTTTCAGTGTGGGAGCAATCGTCGGACGTTTGTGATTTTTGGGGATTTTTATTCACTGGGCACCCAGGTTCAGCTGGTGGTAAACGTCGAAGCCCTGTTGGTCAGGGAAAGCCCGGAGCCCCGATGTCTGTGGTGCTGTAGATGCGCTGGGAATGTGCGGTGAGGAGCAGCAAGAGCTTGACAGGCTGGCATTTAAGGTGTGGCAGGAATCGTCCGACATTTGTGATTTTTGGGGTTTTTTTTTCAGGGGGCGCCCAGGTTCAGCTCGTGTTAAAAGTCGAAGCCCTGTTGGTCAGGGAAATCCCGGAGCCCCGATGTCTGTGGTGCTGTAGATACGCTGCCAATGGCCGGTGAGTAGCAGCAAGAGCTTGAGTTGCTGGCACTTTCGGTGTGAGATCAATCATCCGACGTTTTTGATTTTTCAGGGTTTTTTTTTAGTGGGCAATCAGGTGCAGCTGGTGGTAAACGTCGAAGCCCTGTTGGTCAGGGAAAGCCCGGAGCCCCGATGTCTGTGGTGCTGTAGATGGGCTGGGAATGGCCGGTGAGGAGCAGCAAGAGCTTGACTGGCTGGCACTTTTGCTATGGGAACAATCGTCCGATGTTCGTGATTTTTCTTTTATTTTTCTCAGCGGGTGCCCAGGTTCAGCTGGTGGTAAACGTCGAAGCCCTGTTGGTCAAAGAAAGCGCAGAACCCCGATGTCTGTGGTGCTGTAGATGCACTGCCAAAGTCCGGTGAGTAGCAGCAAGAGCTTGAGTTGCTGGCACTTTCGGTGTGGGAGAAATCGTCCGACGTTCGTGATTTTTCGGGATTTTTTTTCAGTGGGCGCCCAGGTGCAGCTGGTGGTAAACTTCGAAGCCCTGTTGGTCAGGGAAAGCCCGGAGCCCCGATGTCTGTGGTGCTGTAGATGCGCTGGGAATGGCCGGTGAGGAGCAGCAAGAGCTTGAGTTGCTGGCACTTTCGGTGTGGGAGGAATCGTCCGACGTTCGTGATTTTTCGGGGTTTTATTTCAGTGGGCGCCCAGGTGCAGCTGGTGGTAAACGTCGAAGCCCTGTTGGTCAGGGAAAGCCCGGAGCCCCGATGTCTGTGGTGCTGTAGATGCGCTGGGAATGGGAGGTGAGTCGCAGCAAGAGCTTGACTGGCTGGCACTTTCGGTGTGGGAGGAATCGTCCGACGTTCGTGATTTTTCGGGGTTTTATTTCAGTGGGCGCCCAGGTGCAGCTGGTGGTAAATGTCGAAGCCCTGTTGGTCAGGGAATGCCCGGAGCCCCGATGTCTGTGGTGCTGTAGATGCGCCTCCAATGGCTGGTGAGGAGCAGCAAGAGCTTGACTGGCTGGCACTTTTGTTGTGGGAGCAATCGTCCGACGTTCATGATTTTTCGGGGTTTTATTTCAGTGGGCGCCCAGCTGCAGCGGGTGGTAAACGTCGAAGCCCTGTTGGTCAGGGAAAGCCCGGAGCCCCGATGTCTGTGGTGCTGTAGATGCACTGCCAAAGTCCGGTGAGTAGCAGCAAGAGCTTGAGTTGCTGGCACTTTCGGTGTGGGAGGAATCGTCCGACGTTCATGATTTTTCGGGGTTTTATTTCAGTGGGCGCCCAGGTGCAGCTGGTGGTAAACGTCGAAGCCCTGTTCGTCAGGGAAAGCCCGGAGCCCCGATGTCTGTCGTGCTGTAGATGCGCTGGGAATGGCCGGTGTTCAGCAGCTAGAGCTTGACTGTCTGGCACTTTTGGTGTCAGAGCAATCGTCCGACGTTCGTGATTTTTCGGTGTTCTTTTCAGTTGGAGCCCAGGTGCAGCGAGTGGTAAACGTCGAAGCCCTGTTCGTCAGGGAATGCCCGGAGCCCCGATGTCTGTGGTGCTGTAGATGCACTGCCACTGTCCGGTGAGGAGCAGCATGAGCTTGACTGGCTGGCACTTTTGGTGTGGGAGCAATCGTCCGACGTTCGTCATTTTTCAGGGTTTATTTTCACTGGGCAACCAGGTGCAGCTGGTGGTAAATATCAAAGGCCTGTTGGTCAGGGAAAGCCCGGAGCCACGATGTCTGTGGTGCTGTAGATGCACTGCCAAAGTCCGGTGAGGAACAGCAAGAGCTTGAGTTGCTGGCACTTTCTGTGGGGGAGGAATCGTCCGACGTTTGTGATTTTTCGGGGTTTTATTTCAGTGGGCGCCCAGGTGCAGCTGGTGGTAAACGTCGAAGCCCTGTTGGTCAGGGAAAGCTCGGAGCCCCGATGTCTGTGGTGCTGTAGATGCGCTGCCAGTGGCCGGGGAGGAGCAGCAAGAGCTTGACTGGCTGGCACTTTTGCTGTGGGAGCAATCGTCCGACGTTCGTGATTTTTCTTTTATTTTTTTCAGCGGGCGCCCAGGTTCAGCTGGTGGTAAAGGTCGAAGCCCTGTTGGTCAGGGAAAGCGCAGAACCCCGATGTCTGTGGTGCTGTAGATGCACTGCCAAACTCCGATGAGGAGCAGCAAGAGTTTGAGTTGCTGGCACTTTTGGTGTGGGAGCAATCGTCCGACGTTCGTGATTTTTCGGGGTTTTATTTCAGTGGGAGCCCAGGTGCAGCTGGTGGTAAATGTTGAAGCCCTGTTGGTCAGGGAATGCCCGGAGCCCCGATGTCTGTGGTGCTGTAGATGCGCTGGGAATGGCTGGTGAGGAGCAGCAAGAGCTTGACTCTCTGGCACGTTGGGTGTGGGAGCAATCGTCGGACGTTTGTGATTTTTGGGGATTTTTATTCACTGGGCGCCCAGGTTCAGCTGGTGGTAAACGTCGAAGCCCTCTTGGTCAGGGAAAGCTCGGAGCCCCGATATCTGTGGTGCTGTAGATGCGCTGGGAATGGCCGGTGAGGAGCAGCAAGAGCTTGACTGGCTGGCACTTTTGGTGTGGGAGCAATTGTCCGACGTTTTTGATTTTTTAGGGTTTTTTTTTCAGTGGATAACCAGGTGCAGCTGGTGGTAAATGTCGAAGCCCTGTTGGTCAGGGAAAGCCCGGAGCCCCGATGTCTGTGGTGCTGTAGATGCGCTGGGAATGCCCGGTGAGGAGCAGCTAGAGGTTGACTGTCTGGCACTTTCGGTGTGGGAGCAATTGTCCGACGTTCGTGATTTTTCGGGGTTTTATTTCAGTTGGCGCCCAGGTGCAGCTGGTGGTAAACTTCGAAGCCCTGTTGGTCAGGGAAAGCCCGGAGCCCCGATGTCTGTGATGCTGTAGATGCGCTGGGAATGGCTGGTGAGAAGCAGCATGAGCTTGACTGGCTGGCATTTAAGGTGTGGCAGGAATACTCTGATGTTCGTGATATTTCGTTTATTTTTTTTAGTGGGCGCCCATGTGCAGCGGGTGGTAAATGTCGAAGCCCTGTTGGTCAGGGAAAGCCCGGAGCCCCGATGTCTGTGGTGCTGTAGATGGGCTGCCAAATTCCGGTGAGGAGCAGCAAGAGCTTGACTGGCTGGCACTTTTGGTGTGGGAGCAATCGTCCGACGTTCGTGATTTTTCGGGGTTTTTTTTTCAGTGGGCACCCAGGTGCAGCTGGTGGTAAATGTCGAAGCCCGGTTCGTCAGGGAAAGCCCGGAGCCCCGATGTCTGTGGTGCTGTAGATGGGCTGCCAAATTCCGGTGAGGAGCAGCAAGAGCTTGAGTTGCTGGCATTTTCGGTGTGGGAGCAATCGTCCGATGTTCGTGATTTTTCGGGGTTCTTTTCAGTGGGCGCCCAGGTGCAGCTGATGGTAAAAGTCGAAGCCCTGTTGGTCAGGGAAAGCCCGGAGCCCCGATGTCTGTGGTGCTGTAGATGCGCTGCCAATGGCCGGTGAGGAACAGCAAGAGCTTGACTGGCTGGCACTTTCGGTGTGGGATCAATCGTCCGACGTTTTTGATTTTTCAGGGTTTTTTTTTCAGTGGGCAACCAGGTGCAGCTGGTGGTAAACGTCGAAGCCCTGTTGGTCAGGGAAAGCTCGGAGCCGCGATGTCTGTGGCGCTGTAGATGCGCTGGGAATGGCTGGTGAGGAGCAGCAAGAGCTTGACTGGCTGGCACTTTTGCTGTGGGAGGAATCGTCCGACGTTCGTGATTTTTCTTTTATTTTTTTCAGCGGGCGCCCAGGTTCAGCTGGTGGTAAACGTCGAAGCCCTGTTGGTCAGGGAAAGCGCAGAACCCCGATGTCTGTGGTGCTGTAGATGCACTGCCAAAGTCCGGTGAGTAGCAGCAAGAGTTTAAGTTGCTGGCACTTTTGGTGTGGGAGCAATCGTCCGATGTTCGTGATTTTTCGGGGTTTTATTTCAGTGGGCGCCCAGGTGCAGCTGGTGGTAAATGTCGAAGCCCTGTTTGTCAGGGAAAGCCCAGAGCCCCGATGTCTGTGGTGCTGTAGATGCGCTGGGAATGGGAGGTGAGGAGCAGCAAGAGCTTGAGTTGCTGGCACTTTTGGTGTGGGAGCAATCGTCCGACGTTCGTGATTTTTCGGGGTTTTATTTCAGTGGGAGCCCAGGTGCAGCTGGTGGTAAACGTCGAAGCCCTGTTGGTCAGGGAAAGCCCGGAGCCCCGATGTCTGTGGTGCTGTAGATGCGCTGGGAATGGCTGGTGAGGAGCAGCAAGAGCTTGACAGGCTGGCACTTTTGGTGTGGGAGCACTCGTCCGATGTTCGTGATTTTTCGGGGTTCTTTTCAGTGGGAGCCCAGGTGCAGCGGGTGGTAAACGTCGAATCCCTGTTAGTCAGGGAAAGCCCGGAGCCCTGATATCTGTGGTGCTGTAGATGCACTGCCAATGCCCGGTGAGGAGCAGGAAGAGCATGACTGGCTGGCACTTTTGGTGTGGGAGCAATCGTCCGACGTTTGTGATTTTTCGGGGTTCTTTTCAGTGGGAGCCCAGGTGCAGCTGGTGGTAAATGTCGAAGCCCTGTTGGTCAGGGAAAGCCCGGAGCCCCGATGTCTGTGGTGCTGTAGATGCGCCTCCAATGGCCGGTGAGGAGCAGCAAGAGCTTGACTGGCTGGCACTTTCGCTGTGGGAGCAATCGTCCGACTTTTGTTATTTTTCGTTTATTTTTTTCAGTGGGCGCCCAGGTGCACCTGGTGGTAAATGTCGAAGCCCTGTTGGTCAGGGAAAGCCCGGAGCCCCGGTATCTGTGGTGCTGTAGATGCGCTGGGAATGGCTGGTGAGAAGCAGCAAGACCTTGACTGGCTGGCACTTTTGGTGTCGGAGCAATCGTCCGACGTTTCTGATTTTTCGGGGTTCTTTTCAGTGGGCGCCCAGGTTGAGCTGGTGGTAAACGTCGAAGCCCTGTTGGTCAGGGAAAGCCCGGAGCCCCGATGTCTGTGATGCTGTAGAATCGCTGGGAATGGCCGGTGAGTAGCAGCAAGAGCTTGACAGGCTGGCACATTCGGTGTGGGAGCAATCGTCCGACGTTCGTGATTTTTCGGGGTTTTTTTTCAGTGGGAGCCGAAGTGCAGCTGGTGGTAAACGTCGAAGCCCTGTTGGTCAGGGAAAGCCCGGAGCCCCAATGTCTGTGGTGCTGTAGATGCGCTGCCCATGGCCGGTGAGGAGCAGCAAGAGCTTGACTGTCTGGCACTTTGGGTGCGCGAGGAATCGTCGGACGTTTGTGATTTTTGGGGATTTTTATTCACTGGGCAGCCAGGTTCAGCTGGTGGTAAACGTCGAAGCCCTGTTGGTCAGGGAAAGCCCAGAGCCGCGATGTCTGTGGTGCTGTAGATGCGCTGCCAGTGGCCGGTGAGGAGCAGCAAGAGCTTGACTGGCTGGCACTTTTGGTGTGGGAGCAATCGTCCGACGTTCGTGATTTTTCGGGGTTTTATTTCACTGGGCGCCCCGGTTCAGCTGGTGGTAAACGTCTAAGCCCTGTTGGTCAGGGAAAGCCCGGAGCCCCGATGTCTGTTGTGCTGTAGATGCGCTGGGAATGGCCCGTGAGGAGCAGCAAGAGCTTGTGTTGCTGGTACTTTCGGTGTGGGAGCAATCGTCCGACGTTTTTGATTTTTCAGGGTTTTTTTTCAGTGGGTGCCCAGGTGCAGCTGGTGGTAAACGTCGAAGCCCTGTTGGTCAGGGAAAGCCCGGAGCCCCGGTATCTGTGGTGCTGTAGATGCGCTGGGAATGGCCGGTGAGGAGCAGCAAGAGCTTGACTGGCTGGCACTTTTGGTGTGGGAGCAATCGTCCGACGTTCGTGATTTTTCATTTATTTTTTTCAGTGGGCGCCCAGGTTCAGCTGGTGGTAAACGTCGAAGCCCTGTTGGTCAGGGAAAGCGGAGAACGCCGATGTCTGTGGTGCTGTAGATGCGCTGCCAATGGCCGGTGAGGAGCAGCAAGAGCTTGACTGGCTGGCACTTTCGGTGTGGGAGCAATCGTCCGACGTTTGTGATTATTCGGGGTTTTTTTTCAGTGGGAGCCCAGGTGCAGCTGGTGGTAAACGTCGAAGCCCTGTTGGTCAGGGAAAGTCCAGAGCCCTGATGTCTGTGGTGCTGTAGATGCGCTGGGAATGGGCGGTGAGGAGCAGCAAGAGCTTGACAGGCTGGCATTTAAGGTGTGGCAGGAATCGTCCAACATTTGTGATTTTTCGGGGTTTTTTTTCAGTGGGCGCCCATGTGCAGCTGGTGGTAAACGTCGAACCCCTGTTTGTCAGCGAAAGCCCGGAGCCCCGATGTCTGTGGTGCTGTAGATGCGCTGCCAATGGCCGGTGAGGAGCAGCAAGAGCTTGTGTTGCTGGCACTTTTGGTGTGGGAGCAATCGTCGGACGTTTGTGATTTTTGGGGATTTTTATTCACTGGGCGCCCAGGTTCAGCTGGTGGTAAACTTCTAAGCCCTGTTGGTCAGGGAAAGCCCGGAGGCCCGATGTCTGTGGTGCTGTAGATGCACTGCCAATGGCCGGTGAGGAGCAGCAAGAGCTTGACAGGCTGGCCTTTAAGGTGTGGCAGGAATCGTCCGACATTTGTGATTTTTCGGGGTTTTTTTTCAGTGGGCGCCCAGGTGCCGCTGGTGGTCAACGTCGAAGCCCTGTTGGTCAGGGAAAGCCCGGAGCCCCGATGTCTGTGGTGCTGTAGATGCGCTGCCAATGGCCGGTGAGGAGCAGCAAGAGCTTGACTGGCTGGCACTTTTCGTGTGGGAGCAATCGTCCGACGTTTGTGATTTTTCGGGGTTCTTTTCAGTGGGAGCCCAGGTGCAGCTGGTGGTAAATGTCGAAGCCCTGTTTGTCTGGGAAAGCCCAGAGCCCCGATGTCTGTGGTGCTGTACATGCGCTGGGAATGGGAGGTGAGGAGCAGCAAGAGCTTGAGTTGCTGGCACTTTCACTGTGGGAGCAATCGTCCGATGTTCGTGATTTTTCGTTTATTTTTTTCAGTGGGCGCCCAGGTTCAGCTGGTGGTAAACGTCGAAGCCCTGTTGGTCAGGGAAAGCGCAGAACCCCGATGTCTGTGGTGCTGTAGATGCACTACCAAAGTCCGGTGAGTAGCAGCAGGAGCTTGAGTTGCTGGCACTTTGGGTGTGGGAGCAATCGTCCGACTGTCGTGATTTTTCGGGGTTTTACTTTCAATGGGCGCCCAGGTTGAGCTGGTGGTAAACGTCGAAGCCCTGTTGGTCAGGGAAAGCCCGGAGCCCCGATGTCTGTGGTGCTGTAGATGCGCTGCCAATGGCCGGTGAGGAGCAGCAAGAGCTTGACTGTCTGGCACTTTGGGTGTGGGAGCAATCGTCGGACGTTTGTGATTTTTGGGGATTTTTATTCACTGGGCGCCCAGGTTCAGCTGGTGGTAAACGTCGAAGCCCTGTTGGTCAGGGAAAGCCCGGAGCCCCGATGTCTGTGGTGCTGTAGATGCACTGGGAATGGCCGGTGAGGAGCAGCAAGAGCTTGACTGGCTGGCACTTTCGGTGTGGGAGCAATCGTCCGATGTTCGTGATTTTTCGTTTAGTTTTTTCAGTGGGCGCCCAGGTGCAGCTGGTGGTAAACGTCGAAGCCCTGTTGGTCAGGGAAAGCCCGGAGCCCCGATGTCTGTGGTGCTGTAGATGCGCTGGGAATGGCCGGTGAGGGGTAGCAAGAGCTTGAGTTGCTGGCACTTTTGGTGTGGGAGCAATCGTCCGACGTTCGTGATTTTTCGGGGTTTTATTTCAGTGGGCGCCCAGGTGCAGCTGGTGGTAAACGTCGAAGCCCTGTTGGTCAGGGAAAGCCCGGAGCCCCGATGTCTGTGGTGCTGTAGATGGGCTGGGAATGGCCGGTGAGGAGCAGCAAGAGCTTGACTGGCTGGCACTTTTGCTATGGGAACAATCGTCCGATGTTCGTGATTTTTCTTTTATTTTTCTCAGCGGGTGCCCAGGTTCAGCTGGTGGTAAACGTCGAAGCCCTGTTGGTCAAAGAAAGCGCAGAACCCCGATGTCTGTGGTGCTGTAGATGCACTGCCAAAGTCCGGTGAGTAGCAGCAAGAGTTTAAGTTGCTGGCACTTTTGGTGTGGGAGCAATCGTCCGATGTTCGTGATTTTTCGGGGTTTTATTTCAGTGGGCGCCCAGGTGCAGCTGGTGGTAAATGTCGAAGCCCTGTTTGTCAGGGAAAGCCCAGAGCCCCGATGTCTGTGGTGCTGTAGATGCGCTGGGAATGGGAGGTGAGGAGCAGCAAGAGCTTGAGTTGCTGGCACTTTCGGTGTGGGAGCAATCGTCCGACGTTCGTGATTTTTCGGGGTTTTATTTCAGTGGGAGCCCAGGTGCAGCTGGTGGTAAACGTCGAAGCCCTCTTGGTCAGGGAAAGCCCGGAGCCCCGATGTCTGTGGTGCTGTAGATGCGCTTCCAATGGCCGGTGAGGAGCAGCAAGAGCTTGAGTTGCTGGCACTTTCGGTGTGGGAGCAATCGTCCGACGTTTGTGTTTTTTTCGGGATTTTTTTTTAATGGGCACCCATGTTCAGCTGGTGGTAAACGTCGAAGTGCTGTTAGTCAGGGAAAGTCCGGAGCCCAAATGTCTGTGGTGCTGTAGATGCGCTGGGAATGGGCGGTGATTAGCAGCAAGAGCCTGACTGGCTGGCACTTTCGGTGTGGGAGAAATCGTCCGATCTTCGTGATTTTTCAAGGTTTTTTTTCAGTGGGTGCCCAGGTGCAGCTGCTGGTAAACGTCTAAGCCCTGTTGGTCATGGAAAGCCCGGAGCCCCGATGTCTGTGGTGCTGTAGATGCGCTGGGTATGGGCAGTGAGCAGCAGCAAGAGCTTGTGTTGCTGGCACTTTCAATGTGGGAGCAATCGTCCGATGTTCCTGATTTTTAGGGGTTTTTTTCAGTGGGCGCCCAGGTGCAGCTGGTGGTAAACGTCGAAGCCCTGTTGGTCAGGGAAAGCCCGGAGCCCCGATGTCTGTGGTGCTGTAGATGCGCTGCCAATGGCCGGTGAGGAGCAGCAAGAGCTTGACTGGCTGGCACTTTCGGTGTGGGAGCAATCGTCCGACGTTCGTGATTTTTCATTTATTTTTTTCAGTGGGCGCCCAGGTGCGGCTGGTGGTAAACGTCGAAGCCCTGTTGGTCAGGGAAAGCGCAGAACACCGATATCTGTGGTGCTGTAGATGCACTGCCAAAGTCCGGTGAGTAGCAGCAAGAGCTTGACTGTCTGGCACTTTTGGTGTGGGAGGAATCGTCCGACGTTTGTTATTTTTCGGGGTTTTATTTCAGTGGGCGCCCATTTGCAGCTGGTGGTAAACATCGAAGCCCTGTTGGTCAGGGAAAGCCCGGAGCCGCGATGTCTTTGGTGCTGTAGATGTGCTGCCAATGGCCGGGGACGAGCAGCAAGAGCTTGATAGGCTGGCACTTTCGGTGTGGCAGGAATCGTCGGACGTTTTTGATTTTTCGGGATTTTTTTTTAGTGGGAGCCCAGGTTTAGCTAGTGGTAAACGTCGAAGCCCTGTTGGTCAGGGAAAGCCCGGAGCCGTGATGTCTGTGGTGCTGTACATGCGCTGCCAATGGGAGGTGAGGAGCAGCAAGAGCTTGACTGTCTGGCACTTTTGGTGTGGGAGCAATCGTCTGATGTTTGTGATTTTGGGGGTTTTTTTTTTCAGTGGGTGCCCAGGTGCAACTGGTGGTAAACGTCGAAGCCCTGTTGGTCAGGGAAAGCCCGGATCCCCGATGTCTGTGGTGCTGTAAATGCGCTGGGAATGGCCGGTGAGGGGTAGCAAGAGCTTGACTGGCTGGCACTTTTGCTGTGGGAGCAATCGTCCGACGTTCGTGATTTTTCTTTTATTTTTTTCAGCGGGCGCCCAGGTTCAGCTGGTGGTAAACGTCGAAGCCCTGTTGGTCAGGGAAAGCGCAGAACCCCGATGTTTGTGGTGCTGTAGATGCACTGCCAAAGTCCGGTGAGGAGCAGCAAGAGTTTGAGGTGCTGGCACTTTTGGTGTGGGAGCAATCGTCCGACGTTCGTGATTTTTCGGGGTTTTATTTCAGTGGGCGCCCAGGTGCAGCTGGTGGTAGACGTCGAAGCCCTGTTCGTCAGGGAAAGCCCGGAGCCCCGATGTCTGTGGTGCTGTAGATGCGCTGTGAATGGCCGGTGAGGGGTAGCAAGAGCTTGAGTTGCTGGCACTTTTGGTGTGAGAGCAATCGTCCGACGTTCGTGATATTTGGGGATTTTTTTTCCAGTGGGCGCCTAGGTTCAGCTGGTAATAAACTTCTAAGCCCTGTTGGTCAGGGAACGCCCGGAGCCCCGATGTCTGTGGTGCTGTAGATGCGCTGGGAATGGAAGGTGAGGAGCACCTACAGCTTGACTGGCTGGCAATTTCGGTGTGGGAGCAATCGTCCGACGTTCGTGATTTTTCGGGGTTCTTTTCAGTGGGCGCCCAGGTTCAGCTGGTAGTAAATGTCGAAGGCCTGTTGGTCAGGGAAAGCCCGGAGCCCCGATGTCTGTGGTGCTGTAGATGCGCTGCCAATGGCTGGGGAGGAGCAGCAAGAGCTTGACTGGCTGGCACTTTCGGTGTGGGAGCAATTGTCCGACGTTTTTGATTTTTTAGGGTTTTTTTTTCAGTGGGCGCCCATGTGCAGCTGGTGGTAAATGTCGAAGCCCTGTTGGTCAGGGAAAGCCCGGAGCCCCGATGTCTGTGGTGCTTTAGATGCGCTGGTAATGCCCGGTGAGGAGCAGCTAGAGGTTGACTGTCTGGCACTTTCGGTGTGGGAGCAATTGTCCGACGTTCGTGATTTTTCGGGGTTTTATTTCAGTGGGCGCCCAGGTGCAGCTGGTGGTAAACGTCGAAGCCCTGTTGGTCAGGGAAAGCCCGGAGCCCCGATGTCTGTGGTGCTGTAGATGCGCTGGGAATGGCTGGTGAGAAGCAGCATGAGCTTGACTGGCTGGCATTTAAGGTGTGGCAGGAATCGTCTGATGTTCGTGATATTTCGTTTATTTTTTTTAGTGGGCGCCCATGTGCAGCGGGTGGTAAACGTCGAAGCCCTGTTGGTCAGGGAAAGCCCGGAGCCCCGATGTCTGTGGTGCTGTAGATGCGCTGGGAATGGCCGGTGAGGAGCAGCAAGAGCTTGACTGGCTGGCACTTTCGTTCTGGGAGCAATCGTCCGACGTTCGTGATTTTTCGGGGTTATTTTCAGTGGGAGCCCAGGTTCAGCGAGTGGTAAACGTCGAAGCCCTGTTGGTCAGGGAAAGCCCGGAGCCCCGATGTCTGTGGTGTTGTAGATGCACTGCCACTGTCCGGTGAGGAGCAGCAAGAGCTTGACTGGCTGGCACTTTGGGTGTGGGAGCAGTCGTCCGACGTTCGTGATTTTTCGGGGTTTTATTTCAGTGGGCGCCCAGGTGCAGCTGGTGGTAAATGTCGAAGGCCTGTTGATCAGGGAAAGCCCGGAGCCACGATGTCTGTGGTGCTGTAGATGCGCTGGGAATGGCCGGTGAGGAGCAGCAAGAGCTTGACTGGCTGGCACTTTTGGTGTGGGAGCAATCGTCCGACGTTTGTGATTTTTCGGGGTTTTTTTCAGTGGGCGCACAGGTGCAGCTGGTGGTAAACGTCGAAGCCCTGTTGGTCAGGGAAAGCCCGGAGCCCCGATGTCTGTGGTGCTGTAGATGCACTGCCAAAGTCCGGTGAGGAACAGCAAGAGCTTGAGTTGCTGGCACTTTCTGTGTGGGAGGAATCGTCCGACGTTTGTGATTTTTCGGGGTTTTATTTCAGTGGGCGCCCAGGTTCAGCTGGTGGTAAACATCGAAGCCCTGTTTGTCAGGGAAAGCCCAGAGCCCCGATGTCTGTGGTGCTGTAGATGCGCTGCCAGTGGCCGGTGAGGAGCAGCAAGAGCTTGACTGGCTGGAACTTTCGGTGTGGGAGCAATTGTCCGATGTTCGTGATTTTTCGGGGTTCTTTTCAGTGGGAGCCCAGGTTCAGCGAGTGGTAAACGTCGAAGCCCTGTTGGTCAGGGAAAGCCCGGAGCCCCGATGTCTGTGGTGCTGTAGATGCGCTGCCAAAGTCCGGTGAGGAGCAGCAAGAGCTTGAGTTGCTGGCACTTTCGGTGTGGGAGCAATCGTCCGATGTTCGTGATTTTTCGGGGTTCTTTTCAGTTGGCGCCCAGGCTCAGCTGGTGGTAAACGTCGAAGCCCTGTTGGTCCGGGAAAGCCCAGAGCCCCGATGTCTGTGGTGCTGTAGATGCGCTGCCAATGGCCGGTGAGGAACAGCAAGAGCTTGACAGGCTGGTACTTTCGGTGTGGGATCAATCGTCCGACGTTTTTGATTTTTCAGGGTTTTTTTTTCAGTGGGCAACCAGGTGCAGCTGGTGGTAAACGTCGAAGCCCTGTTGGTCAGGGAAAGCCCGGAGCCGCGATGTCTGTGGTGCTGTAGATGCGCTGGGAATGGCTGCTGAGGAGCAGCAAGAGCTTGACTGGCTGGCACTTTTGCTGTGGGAGCAATCGTCCGATGTTCGTGATTTTTCTTTTATTTTTTTCAGCGGGCGCCCAGGTGCAGCTGGTGGTAAACGTCGAAGCCCTGTTTGTCAGGGAAAGCCCAGAGCCCCGATGTCTGTGGTGCTGTAGATGCGCTGGGAATGGGAGGTGAGGAGCAGCAAGAGCTTGAGTTGCTGGCACTTTTGGTGTGGGAGCAATCGTCCGACGTTCGTGATTTTTCGGGGTTTTATTTCAGTGGGTGCCCAGGTGCAGCTGGTGGTAAACGTCGAAGCCCTGTTTGTCAGGGAAAGCCCGGAGCCCCGATGTCTGTGGTGCTGTAGATGCGCTGGGAATGGCCGGGGAGGAGCAGCAAGAGCTTGACTGGCTGGCACTTTCGGTGTGGGAGCAATCGTCCGACGTTCGTGATTTTTCGGGGTTCTTTTCAGTGGGGGCCCAGGTGCAGCTGGTGGTAAATGTCGAAGCCCTGTTGGTCAGGGAAAGCCCGGATCCCCGATGTCTGTCGTGCTGTAGATGCGCTGGGAATGGCTGGTGAGAAGCAGCATGAGCTTGACTGGCTGGCACTTTCGGTGTGGGAGCAATCGTCCGACGTTCGTGATTCTTCGGGGTTTTTTTTCAGTGGGTAACCAGGTGCAGCTGGTGGTAAATGTCGAAGCCCTGTTGGTCAGGGAAAGCCCGGAGCCCCGATGTCTGTGGTGCTGTACATGCGCTGCCAATGGCCGGTGAGGAGCAGCAAGAGCTTGACTGGCTGGCACTTTCGCTGTGGGAGCAATCGTCCGATGTTCGTGATTTTTCGTTTATTTTTTTCAGTGGGCGCCCAGGTTCAGCTGGTGGTAAACGTCGAAGCCCTGTTCGTCAGGGAAAGCCCAGAGCCCTGATGTCTGTGGTGCTGTAGATGCGCTGCCAATGGCCGGTGAGGAGCAGCAAGAGCTTGACTGGCTGGCACTTTTGGTGTGGGAGCAATCGTCCGATGTTCATGATTTTTCGTTTATTTTTTTCAGTGGGCGCCCAGGTGCAGCTGGTGGTAAATGTCGAAGCCCTGTTGGTCAGGGAAAGCCCGGAGCCGTGATGTCTGTGGTGCTGTAGATGCACTGCCAAAGTCCGGTGAGTAGCAGCAAGAGCTTGAGTTGCTGGCACTTTCTGTGTGGGAGGAATCGTCAGACGTTCGTGATTTTTCGGGGTTTTACTTTCAGTGGGCGCCCAGGTTCAGCTGGTGGTAAAGGTCGAAGCCCTGTTCGTCAGGGAAAGCCCGGAGCCCCGATGTCTGTGGTGCTGTAGATGCGCTGGGAATGGGCGGTGAGGAGCAGCAAGAGCTTGAGTTGCTGGCACTTGAGTTGCTGGCATTAAAAGTGGGTCCCCAGCGATAAGAAATAGAGTTCCTAGTGGACTCTGGAGCAGAAAGATCTACTGTTCAAAAATTGCCCCGGGGGTGTGGGACATCCTCGGAGAAAGTAGAAGTTATTGGAGCAAAAGGAGAGCCTTTTGGGGTTCCCGTAATAAAAAATGTGGTTTTGGAAAGTGATTCTAAATTTGGGGTGGGGTCCTTGCTGTTAGTGCCTGAGGCGGACTATAACTTATTGGGCAGAGATTTAATGATAGAATTAGGGATTGGCTTAGAAGTCATAAAAAATGAACTAAGAATTAAGTTGTGTCCTTTACGGACAGTTGATGAGGGGAAAATAAACCCTGAGGTATGGTACACTCCGGAGACCATTGGAAAATTGGATATTGAACCTTTTTCAGTGACAATAAGAAACCCAGAAATACCAGTGAGAATAAAACAATACCCCCTACCGATGGAGGGGAGACAGGGATTGAAACCTGAGATTCAAAGGTTAATTGAAAAAGGAATATTAGAACCTTGCATGTCCCCTTTTAACACCCCCATCTTACCTGTAAAGAAACCTGATGGGACATACAGATTAGTGCATGATTTACGAGAAATTAACAAACGAACGGTTACCAGATTCCCTGTAGTGGCAAACCCTCATACACTTTTAAGCCAGCTGGGCCCCAATGATCAGTGGTATAGTGTAATTGATTTAAAGGATGCCTTCTGGGCATGCCCCTTAAAGAAAGATTGCAGGGATTATTTTGCTTTTGAATGGGAAGACCCGGACACTTACAGAAAACAACAATTACGGTGGACCGTTTTACCTCAAGGGTTCACCGAGTCTCCAAATTTGTTTGGACAGGCATTAGAACAAATATTGAGGGGGTACGAATTAGGTGGGGGGGTGACCCTTGTCCAGTATGTGGACGATTTACTGTTGGCCGGCAGCGATGAGGAGGCAGTTAGGGAGGAGAGTATTAGGTTGTTAAATTTTTTAAGTTTACAGGGATTAAAGGTGTCGAAATCAAAACTGCAATTTGTCGAAAAGGAAGTGAAATATTTAGGGCACAGATTGAGTAAAGGAACTAAGAAGTTAGACCCAGAAAGAGTTCAGGGCATATTATCATTGCCGGCTCCAAAAACTAAGAGACAGATCAGACAATTGCTGGGCCTTTTGGGATATTGTAGACAATGGATTGAAGGCTATAGTAGGAAAGTAAAATTTTTATATGCTAAGATATCTAAGGATGGCCTATTAAAATGGTCTAAGGATGATGATGAACAATTGGAAGTTTTAAAAATGGATTTGGTAAACACTCCTGTTTTGAGTTTACCGGATGTCAAGAAACCATTTTATTTATTTATTAATGTTGATGAAGGAACAGCATATGGGGTGTTAGTGCAAGAATGGGCAGGGAAGAAAAAGCCTGTAGGATACCTTTCTAAATTGTTAGACCCTGTAAGCAGAGGATGGCCTATCTGCCTACAAGCTATAGTGGCTGCGGCTCTGCTAGTGGAAGAGGCTCACAAAGTTACCTTTGGGGGAGAACTGAAAGTATTATCACCCCACAATATTAGAGGAATTTTACAACAGAAAGCTGAAAAGT
This sequence comes from Chlamydotis macqueenii, assembly GCF_036417535.1. Taxonomy (NCBI): domain Eukaryota; kingdom Metazoa; phylum Chordata; class Aves; order Otidiformes; family Otididae; genus Chlamydotis; species Chlamydotis macqueenii. The sequence continues at coordinate 111,699 of NW_028239148.1, forward strand.
GGATTACTGATGCCAGGCTCCTGAAGTACGAGGGTATCCTGATATCTTCACCTAAACTAGAACTTGAAGTTACTGGTTTACAGAATCCAGCACAATTTCTGTACGGGGAACCGTCAGAGGAGATAACTCATGATTGCCTGCACACTATTGAAGAACAAGCCAAAATTAGACCAGATTTGGAGGAAGAAGAGCTAGAGGATGGGGAAAAACTTTTTGTAGATGGATCTTCCCGGGTAATAGAGGGGAAAAGAAAATCAGGATATGCGATAATTAATGGAAAAACATTTAAGGTAATAGAATCAGGGCCCCTGAGTCCCAGTTGGTCGGCTCAAGCATGCGAGTTATACGCAGTTTTAAGAGCTTTACAATTATTAGAAGGAAAAATCGGCACCATCTATACGGATTCCAAATATGCCTTTGGAATAGTGCATACATTTGGGAAAATTTGGGAAGAAAGAGGCTTAATAAATTCCCAGGGAAAGGGATTGGTTCATCAGGAGTTAATAATTGAAATTTTGCAGGCTTTACGGAGGCCGGTAGGAATAGCAGTGGTCCATTTAAAAGGGCATCAGCGGGGATTAACTCCACTGACAAGGGGAAACAATCTAGCAGATCAAGAAGCAAAACGAGCGGCTTTAATGATCTTCAAGGAAAAGAAAGATAGAAAGTTTCCTTGCAAGGATTGTTGGAAGAGCACACTTCATTGTAGCTGTGCGAATCCTAATTATCAGTTTTGTTGTGCGCATGGGGAAGAGTACCACCTGTACAGCTTCACTGTGCAGGAGAAAGACAAGTTAGTCCGAATGGGGGCAAGGGAAGTCAAATCTGGAGAATGGGAACTTCCTGATGGACGAGAGGTCATTTCAAAAACTATGGCTATAAGAATCATGCGCAAGTACCATGAAAACACCCACTGGGGGGTTCAAGCACTAGTAGATCAATTTGCCATAAAATATGCTTGCATTGGGGTATATAATATAGCAAAAAGAATAATTGGAGATTGCCTAATTTGCCAAAAAGTGAACAAGCACCAATTAAGAGAAAGACCATTAGGGGGAAGAGATTTGGCTCACCGACCCTTCGCCAAAATTCAGATAGACTTCACCGAACTACCGAAAGTAGGCAGGTATAGATATTTGTTGGTAATAATAGATCATTTAACACACTTTGTAGAAGCATTTCCAACAGTCAGGGCCACTGCCCAAACGGTGACAAAACTATTGCTTGAAAATGTGATACCTAGGTATGGCTCTATTGAAACTATTGACTCTGATAGGGGACCACATTTTGCTTCAAAAATCATAAAAGAAGTTTTTACTGCTTTGGGGACCAAGTGGGAATATCATACACCCTGGCACCCACAGAGTTCGGGAAAAATAGAGCGGGTAAACGGTGAGATAAAGAAACAACTGACCAAATTAATGATGGAGACCAAATTATCTTGGGTAAAATGCCTTCCCTTAGCCTTATTAAATATTAGAATCCAACCTCACACGGATGTGGGAATCTCCCCTTTCGAAATGTTATATGGAATGCCTTATGATTTGGAGGTTCCCCGAGATCATCCCCAGGCTGAAAATTTACAACTGAAACAGTACATAATCCAACTCATGTCTATGAGGAAACAATTGCGAGATAAAGGCTTAGCAGTACAAAGGCCTCCGTTGGACATTGCAATACACAATATACAACCTGGAGATAACGTTTTAATTAGGCCATGGAAGGAGTCCTCACTAACTCCCCGCTGGGAAGGGCCTTATCTTGTTTTACTCACTACAGAAACCGCCATCCGGACTGCTGAACGGGGGTGGACCCATGCCAGCCGGGTAAAAGGACCCATCTCCGAGGAGCAGTGGGAGAGCTCTGGAGACCCGAATACCTTGAAATTAAAACTGCGAAGAAAAAGACAGACTAATAAATTGAACTGAGCAATGAACATGTATCGGTAAGGCGGAGACGCTTCGCTTGTTAACCTTTTTTTTACAGAAGAACCACACTTGGAGACCTGGAAAATACATGGATACGTAAGGACTATATTGAAATCAGAATTGTGGTTGTAATTGTAATTATCATTATATATATGAGCCTTTAAGAAAAGTGATGTGTCACATAGTTCATATTAATTGTAGCAATAAGTTTGGTAGTAGCAGGGAAGGAACTTACATATCTTTGGAAGTGCCGAAAACAGGAGTAGCCTCGTTTAAACAATTTAAAAATAAAATACCAAAGTGCTACTCCCAGGAGAATCGGGAGCCGAACAGAAAATAAATAAGTGAGGGCCGATTCACTGTCACATTTCTCCTGAAGATTGTCCTTGCCACCAAGAAGATGACATTCCTCGTAGCTCGAAGCAACCGAGTTGACGAGCGAGGTGGAGGGACAAGGTGCTGTGGAGAACTGACCCCTGTCACTGCAGATGATTTAAAGGCCCTCCAAGTGAAAAGGCCCCGAGGTTCCAAATGGGAAAAAGGCACTAGTCAAATTGGCTTAAAACAAAATTGGAGGCTTCACCCTTTTCGGTACGTCCTGACTATTCTGTTTTTAATGTTACCACAAACATGGGGGAAACGGAGCCACCAAGCTCATCAGCCATTCGAATGGACACTGCATCAAGTGGGCATTGATGATGATAAAGTCATACAAACTATAATAACTCCAGGGGCCCCTGCCTTTAAGACCACTCTGTGTCAGTTAGCGCCAGTAGATGGAGCGTGTAAAAATGAAGGTACACCATTTTATCTATGCCCGAGCTCTAACCCTGGGAAATCGTATTGTAACCAACCAGGACAACATTTTTGCGCATACTGGGGTTGTGAAACAATTGCTAACCGGTGGATTCCAGAGCCTGGAAAAGATCCCTTCTTGAAGGTATCTTGGGCCCCTTATGGATGTAAGCCGCAAGTGGTACGTACACTGGATAGAAGTGGGTCTGTCAGTATCGCAAAGTGGAGTTGCAACTACTGGCACTTGAATGTGACCCGACCTCAGGACCCTAGCTGGCTAGTAGGAAGAACTTGGGGAGTTCGTTATAATAAGGAACTAGGGCAAGATAGAGGTGGGCTAATACACATTAAAAAGAAACCAGCCTCGAATGATCCACTGCCAGTAGGCCCCAAGCAGGTCCTGACTGATGATTTGGCTAAGAAAACAGACCCCGACCAGACATTGACTGATAGTTTGGTCAAGGAAACAGAGGGTGATGTAACGAAAGTTATTGTAATGAATAGTACCCAAGCCATCCAAACCCCTGACGAAAACTCTGGGGATAACCCTCTTTGGAAACTGATGCAAGCCAGTTACCTGGTATTAAACCACACAAACCCAAATTAAATCACACAAACCACACAAACACAAACATTGCTGGGTGTGTTGCGATACTAGACCTCCCTTCTATGAGGCAATAGGCATCCACTCAAAGGCGAAAAGGGTAAATGGTTCAAACCCAACACAATGTTTATGGGATTCTGAAGGTCGAAAACCAGGCCTGACGATGCAACATGTATCGGGACAAGGGAGATGTATTGGGAATGTACCCCCAGAGAAAAATAAATTATGCAAGATAAGAGCTTCCCTGAAAGGGAAGCCCCCTGCTGATTGGCTAATACCAGCCCGTAACACCAAATGGATCTGCTCCAAAACTGGAATCACTCCCTGTTTATCTCTTAAATTGTTCAACGAATATGAGGAATATTGCATCCAAGTGATGATAATCCCCCGGATCATATACCACCCTGAGGAATTTGTGCATAATAACCAGAATACCCAGAGTCACCACTTACAGAAACGAGAACCATTTACCTTTACGGCTTTGACAATAGCCACTTTGATAGCTGTAGGAGCAACAGGCGCGGGCACAGGAATAACGTCATTGGTCCAACAAAATCAGAAATTTCAATCACTTAGAATAGCAGTAGACGAAGACTTGGTAAGAATTGAACAATCAATAACTGCCTTGGAAAAATCTGTTAGATCATTATCAGAGGTGGTGCTACAAAACCGAAGGGGGTTAGATTTAATGTTTCTACAACAAGGTGGGCTATGTGCTGCCTTGGGAGAACAATGTTGTGTATATGCTGATCACACAGGGATTGTAAGGGATACTATGACAAAACTTCGGGAAGGCCTAGAAAAACGAAAACGAGAACAAGAAACGCAACAAAGCTGGTATGAGTCCTGGTTTAACCACTCTCCTTGGCTTACCGCATTACTATCTACCATTGCAGGACCCTTGATTATATTAATACTGGTATTAACTTTTGGACCCTGTATATTCAATAGAGTAGTTACAATTGTAAAAAACAGATTGGAAGCAGCTCATTTGATGCTTATGAGAGCCAAGCATGAACCTCTGGGAGGAATACCGGAGGTGGAGGAGACCCTCATTTTGAGCCAGCAGGTGCTTAAGCGATTTGATGAACAAAATAGTGAAAAGAAAAAGGGGGGATTGTAATAAACTGTGAGCTGTTTGTTCATCAAACCTTGTCAGAACAATGGAGAGTTATATGAAATACACAAAGTCGGCCACAAGAAAGTTACATTAAATACACAAGGTCAGCCACAGGCACCTGGCTATGTAAAAACGGCATGCAGGACTGCGAAAGGAGGGAGCGGGGGGGGGCTCATAAAGATGAAGGGTATAAAACCAGTAACTTTCTAACCATATAGTTTGAAGAAGCAATTAGTGGGAGGGGGAAGTCTGGTTTGGAGCAAGAAACAGTCTCACATTATCTCGAGGGAGGGAGGGAGTGATTAAAAGGAGCAAGGATTCGAGAACAGGATGGCACCCATCACATAAATCTCCTTGTTCAAGAAGGACACGAATCGGCTCAGACTGATAAGGACACTGCCAACTTGTGGGAACAGCACATTCCAGGCAAAGGTGAAAAGTACACCGTGAAGAAGACCTACGGCCTTCCTCCCAAAAGACCCCCGAAGACCCTCGCCCACAATTCCTGGGAGAATTTGCGCAAGCGCGAAGGACTGATAAGCTAATTAGCATACGAAGCGAGAGTAGGTGGGTTTAGGTAATGAATATGTATAAGCATCAACGGAATATTTATTGTTTTTACTGTATAAGAATGGGGCGGTTTGCTATCTCGGCGCGCGCCGTTGGCGGAGCAGGAGACTCCCCGGCCGCCCAGCGCTGTTTTGCTTACTGGTCGCTTGCTTTAATAAACCAAATTTTTAATTGGCCAATCTCTGTCAGTTAATTGGACAAAGAGGGCAGATAAACTATAACAGCAGGACGCCATTTTATGGGGGCAGGACGCCATTTTGGGGGGGTAGAAGGCCCAGTTGTGGGGCAGGGGGCCACTTTCGGGGGCAAGAGAGCATTTTGGGGGGCAGGACGCCATTTTGGGGGGTAGAAGGCCCAGTTATGGGGCAGGAGACCACTTTCGGGGGCGAGAGCGCATTTTGTGGGGCAAGGAGGCCATTTTGGGGGTCGCCCCACCCACGGCGAGGGAGGACCCGAGACACCCAATCGCGGCGAGGGACGACCCGAGACACCCAATGGCGGCGAGGGAAGACCTCCGGTGTCCAATGGCGGCAAGGTGAGACCCGAGTGAGCTCCGCCCCCCACCCCCCCAGCTTATGGGCGGGGCCACGTTGGGTTGGCCAACCTGGTTGAGCTCTCAAGACCCGCGATGGCCCCGCCCACGGCGGCCATCTTGGGACAGAACGCTGGGCAGAGATGAGAGGCGGGAAGGGGCCCAGGGGAGTTTTTACTCGTGGCCCATGCCGCGCTGGCAAAGCAGCGCCGTCCCCTCCTCTTCCTCGGAGGAAGGGGGTGGGCGGGGCTTCCTCCCGGCACGGGGCCGTCCGCGGGGGCTCAGCCCTCGTCGCTGCCGGAGACGCTGGCCATGGCGTAGGCGCCGGCGTCGTCCTTGTCGTGCAGCCCCTTCCAGTGAACGCCGCCTGGCCGGGGGAGGGGGGCGGGGCCTAGGCGGGGGGTGCAGCCGCGATGGCCCCGCCCCCTCAGTGAAAAACCGGGTGGCCCTGCCCCCTTCCCGGTTTTATATCGCTCGATGTTAAGCTTGGGAAGAGGGAGGGGTGGAGGGAGGTTATTTTGTTCTCTGTCTCATTATCTTGCTGTTTGTAGTAATAAATGAATAGTTTTCCCCAAGTCGAGTCTGTTTTGCCCGTGACGGTAAATTTAAGGATTTCTCCCTGTCCTTATCTCAAACCTCGAGCCGTTTTTCCTTACATTATCTCCCCCTGTTCTCTCGGAGGGTGGGAGGAGTGAGAGAGAGACTGCGTAGTCTGGTCCTGATCGGGGCTGAACTACGACAGTGTTACTTTCTTAAACATTCTCCAAACCCATAGGTACAGCACAATAGTTAATAGTAATAAAACTCCTAAGCTAATCAATAAGATCACAACGGGGCGCACCATAGTATTAAGGATCCCTGTTGCCTCTGTCCCAGCCCCACTCATGCCCTGAGTACATTTCCATTTTGTGCATAACCACAGTGGCCAAGTTTAAGCCCGACCGTTTAAAAGGTGGTCCCATGCTTCCTGTAAACCCAAGGGAGGCGTGAGACCACGGCCATTTGGTGTCCTTTTGATTACAAGTTAGTGGTAAGATGCAGGAAAATATTGTAAGCCCAATCACAATTCCAATTAAACAATTGGTCATTTTAGGATTTAGTTGGTCTAGTGGATTAGTACAGCTACTTCTGTAGATAATGTACTGCCTTTGGTGACCTGCTAAAATGGGTTTTATATTTCCTATAATAAAATGACAAATAAGATATAAACTGTACCGATGACAGATTTGGGCGAGATTAGTTACTGGCCGGTCCCGGTTTCTTTGTCCGGTATCGTTTGCTGTGGTGTCCCTCCGGTTCACTACTGCACTGTTCCCGCCCTTATCCGTTCGAACGAGTTTAAGTCTCAAGTCTTCGTTGTTGTCTGGAGTTACTTTCCACAAGGTTGCAGAGGCTCTCTTGATCCGAGTATGGTGTATCCAGGAGTTCTGTCCCTTTACCTTAATTGCCGTGTAGGTGGAGAGGAGGACTTGAAAAGGTCCGGCCCACTGTGGTTCCAGAGTTTTTTCTGTAAGAGACTTAACATATACATAGTCCCCTGGTTGTATATCGTGAACAGGCCCATCCAGACCCCTACGACGTGTTCCCATTGCATGTTTTTCAATTCTTTTTAATTGTTTGTTTAGTGCCACCATATAGGAGGTCATTATTTCTTCACCAATTTGTGAAGACGTTCCCTTTTGTACCCCATAGGGTCGTCCATATAGAATTTCGAATGGACTAAGCCCTTCTCTTGCTCTTGGTCTGGTTCGTATTCGTATAAGAGCTAATGGTAAAGTTAGATTAGTTTCCTGACCCAACTTGACAATCTGTTGTTTGATTAGGTGATTCATTTTCTCCACCTGGCCACTTGATTGTGGTCGGTAAGAGGTATGTAATTGCCACTCTATCCCTAGATGGTGGCTAATTGCTTGTACTATTCTGGACACAAAATGTGGTCCTCTATCCGATGACATTACTGCTGCGACTCCAAACCTAGGTACTATTTCCTGGAGCAGTATTTTGGTTACTTCCCAGGCTTTAGCAGTTCCGCACGGGAAAGCTTCTGGCCAGCCTGAAAAGGTATCCGTAAGTACTAATAAGTATCGATACCCCCCTTTTCTAGGGAGTTCTGAGAAATCAATCTGCCAACGTTGTCCCGGACCATTCCCCTTTCCGATTTTTTCAAGTTTCGGCCCTTTTACAACTTTAGGATTAGTCTGGAGACAAAGATCACATTGTTGAGTTACTTGTCTAACGGTAGTGTCTAAGTTTCACGCTATTATGTTCCTGATGAGATCTTTATATAGGGCTTCTGCCCCCCCCTCCCCCCAGTGTCTTTTTCTATGTTCTTCTCGGACTACTGACCATATCATGTAGGAGGGAATTACTACCCTCCCGTGTGAGGGGTAGTAATTGGCCCACCCTTCCTCATTATATGACCCCTTTAGATCATTAATAAGTTTGCCGACTTCCTTTGTGTATTCTGGTTTACCTTCTAGAAATACCTGTCCATCAGGTATTAGCGCACCCTCTACCTTGATTGTTTCTCTAGCTGCTTGTTTTGCTTCCCTATCTGCCAGCTCATTTCCTCTTTCCAATTCTGTGCTCACTTTCTGGTGTGCTTTAATATGCATAATTGCCACCTTTTTGGGAAGCTGGACTGCATTCAGGATTTTCAAAATCCCTTCTGCGTGTTTGATGGTTTTTCCATGAGAATTTAACAGTCCTCTTTCCTTCCATATTGCTCCATGGGCATGTACCACCCCAAAGGCATATTTAGGGTCAGTCCAAATGTTTACAGTCCTTCCCTGGGCTCTCTCCAGGGCTCAGGTAAGGGCTATGATCTCGGCCTTTTGGGCTGAGACGTCGGCTGATAGTGGCCTGGACTCTATCACCTTTTCAAAAGTGGTAACAGCATATCCGGAATGTCGCCTTCCATTTAACATATAGCTGCTTCCATCGGTGAACCAATGTTCGGCTCCATCGACAGGGACATCTTTAAGATCCGTTCGACTAGAATACATGGTTTCAATTGTTTCCACGCAGTCATGACTCACCGGCTCCCCGATGTTCCCATCAAGGAATGAGGCCGGATTGATGATGTTTGTGGTCACGATTTCAACATCATCCTGTTCAACCATTATAGCTTGATATTTCAGGAACCTTTGTGGGGAAAGCCAATGCCCTCCTTTTGCTTCAAGGACCGCAGATACAGTCTGGGAAACTAGGACAGTCATTTTCTGGCCTAGAGTGAACTTTCAGGCTTCTTGAATGTTTAGAATGACAGCTGCTACTGCTCTCAGACAGCTGGGCCACTGTCGCAGTTCAGCCCTGATCAGGACCAGACTACACAGTCTCTCTCTCGCTCCCCCCACCCTCCGAGAGAATAGGGGGAGATGATATAAGAAAAACGGCTCGAGGTTTGAGATAAGGACGGGAAGAAATTTGTAAAGTTACCGTTACAGGCAAAACAGACTCGACTTGGGGAAAAACACTCATTTATTTCTAAAACTAGCAGGAGAATGAGACAGGGAACAAGATAACCTCCCCCCACTCCTCCCTCTTCCCGGGCTTAACATTATCTCTACTACCTTCCCCTCCCGAGCAGCATGGAGGGGGGGTCGGGGGGGGGGGAATGGGGGTCGCAGTCAGTTCATCACGCGTTGTTTTACGCCTCTGTGTCATCGTTGGGGGAAGAACTACTTGCATTCCTCCTCTGCTCCAGCGTGGGGTCCCTCCCACGGGCCACAGTCCTCCGTGAAACTGCCCCGGCATGGGTCATCTCTTCCACAGGGTGCAGTCCCTCTAGAACAGCTGTCCCAGCGGGCCCTCCACGGGGCACAGTCTCCTTCAGGCCTCTACCTGTTCCGGCGTGGGGTCCTCCACAGGCTGCAGGTGGACCTCTGCCCCTCCGTGGACCTCCATGGGCTGCAGGGGGACAACCTGCTCCACCATGGTCGTCACCACGAGTTGCAGAGGAATCTTGGCCAGGAGCCGCATTACTCCTCCCCCTCCTCCTTCACTGACCTTGGCGTCTGCAGCCGTTCCTCACAACAGGCTGGCAGACGCCTCTCAGGATCCTTTTTACATCTTATTCACTTCAACTGCTCCTCTCCACTTCTTGCAGCCAGGCCGGGCCGAGTTGGGCCCAGTCGGCTGCCCGGCGGGAGGCCAGAGGGTGAGGCCTGCAAGGCCCACGAGGCTCGCGCTTCCCCCTCTCTGCCCCCCGCTCAGCTGCTTCACATCTCTCCCTTTTTTTTTTTCTGTTTCCCCCTTCTTAAATATGTTATAGCAGAGGCATTATCACAGAACATTCTGCTACCAATTGGCTCGGCCTTGGCCAGCAGTGGGTCCGCCCTAGGCCCGGCCAAGTCCACTGAACAAAGGGGAGCGACTTCTAGCAGTTTCCTACAGAAGCTGCCACCTTAGGCCCCCCCCCACTAACAAAACCAGAACAGCCACCCTTTCGCAGCGGCATCCAGCTGTTTGGAGAAGTATGCTACCGCCCGTCTGTATGGTCCCAAATCTTGTGCCAATATTCCTAGTGCCATTCCTTGTTTTTCGTGGGAAAATAGAAAAAATGGCTTACTCACATCAGGAAGTCCCAATGCTGATGCCGACATCAGGGCTTTCTTCAGCTGATGGAAGGCTCGATCTGACTCAGCATCCCACTGGAGATCCTTTTGGTTAGCTGCTATCAGGGAATAGAGTGGCTTAACAGGCAGACCATAATCACATATCCAAAGTTGGCACCACCCTGTCATTCCTAAGAATGTCCGTAGTTCCTTTATAGTTTGTGGTCGGGGGCTTTGGCATATGGCCTCTTTCCGGGCTTGTCCTAGGATCCGTTGTCCGGCACTGATCTCGTACCCCAGGTACGTGACCTGGGGTTGTAACAACGCCTGTGCCTTTTTCTTAGAAACCCGATATCCCTGTAGTCCCAGGAAATTTAACAGACTCACGGTCCAAATGACACAGGATTCTTTGGTTCTGGTTGCAATAAGAAGGTCGTCTACATACTGTAACACCTTCCCTTCTTCTGAAGGTGGTTCCCATGATTCCAAGTCCTTTGCTAGCTGATTCCTCAAAACTGTGGGGCACGAGAAGTGCCTGCTCCGGAGGCTTCTTGCGAGCAGCGCTAAAAGCACGCGAACATCGCGTTTCTGTGCTTTCCTGAACAGCTTGCGCTGGGACAGTTACAGCCGCGTTTTGCAAGCTGTCCGGGGTTCTGAGGCACTAAAAGTGCGGATGTGTGGCGACTGTCCAAGACGAGAACCGGCTGCTCTGAAAGCCCTTCCTGCTCTTCACGTACGCTTTCTAGCAGCTCTACGGACACACACGCGTCAGCCTCTTCACTGTCCTACACAGCTAGCACGCTGGCAGTTACCGTCAACTTGGAAGCAGCCGCGCAGAAGGCAGTCGCCCTGCAACCGGCGAACAGCGCATCATCGCGGCTACACGCGAGCTGGCCGCACTCGGAGCTTTCGCGGCTCTTCTCTCGCTCTTTCCCGCAGAGCTCCGGCGATGCACAACTCGAACCGCGAAAGCCGCAATGAGCTTTGTGCAAGCTGCGCAGAAGAAACAAGGCACTAAACCGGCAAATGTCCAGCTAATCTCCAACGTGAAAAGGGTCAGCAAGGAAAGCTCTTGCTAACAGCCCAGAAGCATTGCGACGCTTCTCTGGATGATTTGCCCACCAACACTTCACATCAGCTCAAGCCGGCTGCCCGGAGGAAAAGAGGCTAGGAAAGATCGTAGCAGGCACGGTTGTTGCTGCACGAGAAGTGCCTGCTCCGGAGGCTTCTTGCGAGCAGCGCTAAAAGCACGCGAACATCGCGTTTCTGTGCTTTCCTGAACAGCTTGCGCTGGGACAGTTACAGCCGTGTTTTGCAAGCTGTCCGGGGTTCTGAGGCACTAAAAGTGCGGATGTGTGGCGACTGTCCAAGACGAGAACCGGCTGCTCTGAAAGCCCTTCCTGCTCGTCACGTACGCTTTCTAGCAGCTCTACGGACACACACGCGTCAGCCTCTTCACTGTCCTACACAGCTAGCACGCTGGCAGTTACCGTCAACTTGGAAGCAGCCGCGCAGAAGGCAGTCGCCCTGCAACCGGCGAACAGCGCACATTCGCGGCTACACGCGAGCTGGCCGCACTCGGAGCTTTCGCGGCTCTTCTCTCGCTCTTTCCCGCAGAGCTCCGGCGATGCACAACTCGAACCGCGAAAGCCGCAATGAGCTTTGTGCAAGCTGCGCAGAAGAAACAAGGCACTAAACCGGCAAATGTCCAGCTAATCTCCAACGTGAAAAGGGTCAGCAAGGAAAGCTCTTGCTAACAGCCCAGAAGCATTGCGACGCTTCTCTGGATGATTTGCCCACCAACACTTCACATCAGCTCAAGCCGGCTGCCCGGAGGAAAAGAGGCTAGGAAAGATCGTAGCAGGCACGGTTGTTGCTGCACGAGAAGTGCCTGCTCCGGAGGCTTCTTGCGAGCAGCGCTAAAAGCACGCGAACATCGCGTTTCTGTGCTTTCCTGAACAGCTTGCGCTGGGACAGTTACAGCCGTGTTTTGCAAGCTGTCCGGGGTTCTGAGGCACTAAAAGTGCGGATGTGTGGCGACTGTCCAAGACGAGAACCGGCTGCTCTGAAAGCCCTTCCTGCTCGTCACGTACGCTTTCTAGCAGCTCTACGGACACACACGCGTCAGCCTCTTCACTGTCCTACACAGCTAGCACGCTGGCAGTTACCGTCAACTTGGAAGCAGCCGCGCAGAAGGCACTCGCCCTGCAACCGGCGAACAGCGCACATTCGCGGCTACACGCGAGCTGGCCGCACTCGGAGCTTTCGCGGCTCTTCTCTCGCTCTTTCCCGCAGAGCTCCGGCGATGCACAACTCGAACCGCGAAAGCCGCAATGAGCTTTGTGCAAGCTGCGCAGAAGAAACAAGGCACTAAACCGGCAAATGTCCAGCTAATCTCCAACGTGAAAAGGCTCAGCAAGGAAAGCTCTTGCTAACAGCCCAGAAGCATTGCGACGCTTCTCTGGATGATTTGCCCACCAACACTTCACATCAGCTCAAGCCGGCTGCCCGGAGGAAAAGAGGCTAGGAAAGATCGTAGCAGGCACGGTTGTTGCTGCACGAGAAGTGCCTGCTCCGGAGGCTTCTTGCGAGCAGCGCTAAAAGCACGCGAACATCGCGTTTCTGTGCTTTCCTGAACAGCTTGCGCTGGGACAGTTACAGCCGTGTTTTGCAAGCTGTCCGGGGTTCTGAGGCACTAAAAGTGCGGATGTGTGGCGACTGTGCAAGACGAGAACCGGCTGCTCTGAAAGCCCTTCCTGCTCGTCACGTACGCTTTCTAGCAGCTCTACGGACACACACGCGTCAGCCTCTTCACTGTCCTACACAGCTAGCACGCTGGCAGTTACCGTCAACTTGGAAGCAGCCGCGCAGAAGGCACTCGCCCTGCAACCGGCGAACAGCGCACATTCGCGGCTACACGCGAGCTGGCCGCACTCGGAGCTTTCGCGGCTCTTCTCTCGCTCTTTCCCGCAGAGCTCCGGTGATGCACAACTCGAACCGCGAAAGCCGCAATGAGCTTTGTGCAAGCTGCGCAGAAGAAACAAGGCACTAAACCGGCAAATGTCCAGCTAATCTCCAACGTGAAAAGGCTCAGCAAGGAAAGCTCTTGCTAACAGCCCAGAAGCATTGCGACTCTTCTCTGGATGATTTGCCCACCAACACTTCACATCAGCTCAAGCCGGCTGCCCGGAGGAAAAGAGGCTAGGAAAGATCGTAGCAGGCACGGTTGTTGCTGCACGAGAAGTGCCTGCTCCGGAGGCTTCTTGCGAGCAGCGCTAAAAGCACGCGAACATCGCGTTTCTGTGCTTTCCTGAACAGCTTGCGCTGGGACAGTTACAGCCGTGTTTTGCAAGCTGTCCGGGGTTCTGAGGCACTAAAAGTGCGGATGTGTGGCGACTGTGCAAGACGAGAACCGGCTGCTCTGAAAGCCCTTCCTGCTCGTCACGTACGCTTTCTAGCAGCTCTACGGACACACACGCGTCAGCCTCTTCACTGTCCTACACAGCTAGCACGCTGGCAGTTACCGTCAACTTGGAAGCAGCCGCGCAGAAGGCAGTCGCCCTGCAACCGGCGAACAGCGCACATTCGCGGCTACACGCGAGCTGGCCGCACTCGGAGCTTTCGCGGCTCTTCTCTCGCTCTTTCCCGCAGAGCTCCGGCGATGCACAACTCGAACCGCGAAAGCCGCAATGAGCTTTGTGCAAGCTGCGCAGAAGAAACAAGGCACTAAACCGGCAAATGTCCAGCTAATCTCCAACGTGAAAAGGCTCAGCAAGGAAAGCTCTTGCTAACAGCCCAGAAGCATTGCGACGCTTCTCTGGATGATTTGCCCACCAACACTTCACATCAGCTCAAGCCGGCTGCCCGGAGGAAAAGAGGCTAGGAAAGATCGTAGCAGGCACGGTTGTTGCTGCACGAGAAGTGCCTGCTCCGGAGGCTTCTTGCGAGCAGCGCTAAAAGCACGCGAACATCGCGTTTCTGTGCTTTCCTGAACAGCTTGCGCTGGGACAGTTACAGCCGTGTTTTGCAAGCTGTCCGGGGTTCTGAGGCACTAAAAGTGCGGATGTGTGGCGACTGTGCAAGACGAGAACCGGCTGCTCTGAAAGCCCTTCCTGCTCGTCACGTACGCTTTCTAGCAGCTCTACGGACACACACGCGTCAGCCTCTTCACTGTCCTACACAGCTAGCACGCTGGCAGTTACCGTCAACTTGGAAGCAGCCGCGCAGAAGGCAGTCGCCCTGCAACCGGCGAACAGCGCACATTCGCGGCTACACGCGAGCTGGCCGCACTCGGAGCTTTCGCGGCTCTTCTCTCGCTCTTTCCCGCAGAGCTCCGGCGATGCACAACTCGAACCGCGAAAGCCGCAATGAGCTTTGTGCAAGCTGCGCAGAAGAAACAAGGCACTAAACCGGCAAATGTCCAGCTAATCTCCAACGTGAAAAGGCTCAGCAAGGAAAGCTCTTGCTAACAGCCCAGAAGCATTGCGACGCTTCTCTGGATGATTTGCCCACCAACACTTCACATCAGCTCAAGCCGGCTGCCCGGAGGAAAAGAGGCTAGGAAAGATCGTAGCAGGCACGGTTGTTGCTGCACGAGAAGTGCCTGCTCCGGAGGCTTCTTGCGAGCAGCGCTAAAAGCACGCGAACATCGCGTTTCTGTGCTTTCCTGAACAGCTTGCGCTGGGACAGTTACAGCCGTGTTTTGCAAGCTGTCCGGGGTTCTGAGGCACTAAAAGTGCGGATGTGTGGCGACTGTGCAAGACGAGAACCGGCTGCTCTGAAAGCCCTTCCTGCTCGTCACGTACGCTTTCTAGCAGCTCTACGGACACACACGCGTCAGCCTCTTCACTGTCCTACACAGCTAGCACGCTGGCAGTTACCGTCAACTTGGAAGCAGCCGCGCAGAAGGCAGTCGCCCTGCAACCGGCGAACAGCGCACATTCGCGGCTACACGCGAGCTGGCCGCACTCGGAGCTTTCGCGGCTCTTCTCTCGCTCTTTCCCGCAGAGCTCCGGCGATGCACAACTCGAACCGCGAAAGCCGCAATGAGCTTTGTGCAAGCTGCGCAGAAGAAACAAGGCACTAAACCGGCAAATGTCCAGCTAATCTCCAACGTGAAAAGGCTCAGCAAGGAAAGCTCTTGCTAACAGCCCAGAAGCATTGCGACGCTTCTCTGGATGATTTGCCCACCAACACTTCACATCAGCTCAAGCCGGCTGCCCGGAGGAAAAGAGGCTAGGAAAGATCGTAGCAGGCACGGTTGTTGCTGCACGAGAAGTGCCTGCTCCGGAGGCTTCTTGCGAGCAGCGCTAAAAGCACGCGAACATCGCGTTTCTGTGCTTTCCTGAACAGCTTGCGCTGGGACAGTTACAGCCGTGTTTTGCAAGCTGTCCGGGGTTCTGAGGCACTAAAAGTGCGGATGTGTGGCGACTGTCCAAGACGAGAACCGGCTGCTCTGAAAGCCCTTCCTGCTCGTCACGTACGCTTTCTAGCAGCTCTACGGACACACACGCGTCAGCCTCTTCACTGTCCTACACAGCTAGCACGCTGGCAGTTACCGTCAACTTGGAAGCAGCCGCGCAGAAGGCAGTCGCCCTGCAACCGGCGAACAGCGCACATTCGCGGCTACACGCGAGCTGGCCGCACTCGGAGCTTTCGCGGCTCTTCTCTCGCTCTTTCCCGCAGAGCTCCGGCGATGCACAACTCGAACCGCGAAAGCCACAATGAGCTTTGTGCAAGCTGCGCAGAAGAAACAAGGCACTAAACCGGCAAATGTCCAGCTAATCTCCAACGTGAAAAGGCTCAGCAAGGAAAGCTCTTGCTAACAGCCCAGAAGCATTGCGACGCTTCTCTGGATGATTTGCCCACCAACACTTCACATCAGCTCAAGCCGGCTGCCCGGAGGAAAAGAGGCTAGGAAAGATCGTAGCAGGCACGGTTGTTGCTGCACGAGAAGTGCCTGCTCCGGAGGCTTCTTGCGAGCAGCGCTAAAAGCACGCGAACATCGCGTTTCTGTGCTTTCCTGAACAGCTTGCGCTGGGACAGTTACAGCCGTGTTTTGCAAGCTGTCCGGGGTTCTGAGGCACTAAAAGTGCGGATGTGTGGCGACTGTGCAAGACGAGAACCGGCTGCTCTGAAAGCCCTTCCTGCTCGTCACGTACGCTTTCTAGCAGCTCTACGGACACACACGCGTCAGCCTCTTCACTGTCCTACACAGCTAGCACGCTGGCAGTTACCGTCAACTTGGAAGCAGCCGCGCAGAAGGCACTCGCCCTGCAACCGGCGAACAGCGCACATTCGCGGCTACACGCGAGCTGGCCGCACTCGGAGCTTTCGCGGCTCTTCTCTCGCTCTTTCCCGCAGAGCTCCGGCGATGCACAACTCGAACCGCGAAAGCCGCAATGAGCTTTGTGCAAGCTGCGCAGAAGAAACAAGGCACTAAACCGGCAAATGTCCAGCTAATCTCCAACGTGAAAAGGGTCAGCAAGGAAAGCTCTTGCTAACAGCCCAGAAGCATTGCGACGCTTCTCTGGATGATTTGCCCACCAACACTTCACATCAGCTCAAGCCGGCTGCCCGGAGGAAAAGAGGCTAGGAAAGATCGTAGCAGGCACGGTTGTTGCTGCACGAGAAGTGCCTGCTCCGGAGGCTTCTTGCGAGCAGCGCTAAAAGCACGCGAACATCGCGTTTCTGTGCTTTCCTGAACAGCTTGCGCTGGGACAGTTACAGCCGTGTTTTGCAAGCTGTCCGGGGTTCTGAGGCACTAAAAGTGCGGATGTGTGGCGACTGTCCAAGACGAGAACCGGCTGCTCTGAAAGCCCTTCCTGCTCGTCACGTACGCTTTCTAGCAGCTCTACGGACACACACGCGTCAGCCTCTTCACTGTCCTACACAGCTAGCACGCTGGCAGTTACCGTCAACTTGGAAGCAGCCGCGCAGAAGGCACTCGCCCTGCAACCGGCGAACAGCGCACATTCGCGGCTACACGCGAGCTGGCCGCACTCGGAGCTTTCGCGGCTCTTCTCTCGCTCTTTCCCGCAGAGCTCCGGCGATGCACAACTCGAACCGCGAAAGCCGCAATGAGCTTTGTGCAAGCTGCGCAGAAGAAACAAGGCACTAAACCGGCAAATGTCCAGCTAATCTCCAACGTGAAAAGGCTCAGCAAGGAAAGCTCTTGCTAACAGCCCAGAAGCATTGCGACGCTTCTCTGGATGATTTGCCCACCAACACTTCACATCAGCTCAAGCCGGCTGCCCGGAGGAAAAGAGGCTAGGAAAGATCGTAGCAGGCACGGTTGTTGCTGCACGAGAAGTGCCTGCTCCGGAGGCTTCTTGCGAGCAGCGCTAAAAGCACGCGAACATCGCGTTTCTGTGCTTTCCTGAACAGCTTGCGCTGGGACAGTTACAGCCGTGTTTTGCAAGCTGTCCGGGGTTCTGAGGCACTAAAAGTGCGGATGTGTGGCGACTGTGCAAGACGAGAACCGGCTGCTCTGAAAGCCCTTCCTGCTCGTCACGTACGCTTTCTAGCAGCTCTACGGACACACACGCGTCAGCCTCTTCACTGTCCTACACAGCTAGCACGCTGGCACTTACCGTCAACTTGGAAGCAGCCGCGCAGAAGGCAGTCGCCCTGCAACCGGCGAACAGCGCACATTCGCGGCTACACGCGAGCTGGCCGCACTCGGAGCTTTCGCGGCTCTTCTCTCGCTCTTTCCCGCAGAGCTCCGGCGATGCACAACTCGAACCGCGAAAGCCGCAATGAGCTTTGTGCAAGCTGCGCAGAAGAAACAAGGCACTAAACCGGCAAATGTCCAGCTAATCTCCAACGTGAAAAGGCTCAGCAAGGAAAGCTCTTGCTAACAGCCCAGAAGCATTGCGACGCTTCTCTGGATGATTTGCCCACCAACACTTCACATCAGCTCAAGCCGGCTGCCCGGAGGAAAAGAGGCTAGGAAAGATCGTAGCAGGCACGGTTGTTGCTGCACGAGAAGTGCCTGCTCCGGAGGCTTCTTGCGAGCAGCGCTAAAAGCACGCGAACATCGCGTTTCTGTGCTTTCCTGAACAGCTTGCGCTGGGACAGTTACAGCCGTGTTTTGCAAGCTGTCCGGGGTTCTGAGGCACTAAAAGTGCGGATGTGTGGCGACTGTGCAAGACGAGAACCGGCTGCTCTGAAAGCCCTTCCTGCTCGTCACGTACGCTTTCTAGCAGCTCTACGGACACACACGCGTCAGCCTCTTCACTGTCCTACACAGCTAGCACGCTGGCAGTTACCGTCAACTTGGAAGCAGCCGCGCAGAAGGCAGTCGCCCTGCAACCGGCGAACAGCGCACATTCGCGGCTACACGCGAGCTGGCCGCACTCGGAGCTTTCGCGGCTCTTCTCTCGCTCTTTCCCGCAGAGCTCCGGCGATGCACAACTCGAACCGCGAAAGCCGCAATGAGCTTTGTGCAAGCTGCGCAGAAGAAACAAGGCACTAAACCGGCAAATGTCCAGCTAATCTCCAACGTGAAAAGGGTCAGCAAGGAAAGCTCTTGCTAACAGCCCAGAAGCATTGCGACGCTTCTCTGGATGATTTGCCCACCAACACTTCACATCAGCTCAAGCCGGCTGCCCGGAGGAAAAGAGGCTAGGAAAGATCGTAGCAGGCACGGTTGTTGCTGCACGAGAAGTGCCTGCTCCGGAGGCTTCTTGCGAGCAGCGCTAAAAGCACGCGAACATCGCGTTTCTGTGCTTTCCTGAACAGCTTGCGCTGGGACAGTTACAGCCGTGTTTTGCAAGCTGTCCGGGGTTCTGAGGCACTAAAAGTGCGGATGTGTGGCGACTGTCCAAGACGAGAACCGGCTGCTCTGAAAGCCCTTCCTGCTCGTCACGTACGCTTTCTAGCAGCTCTACGGACACACACGCGTCAGCCTCTTCACTGTCCTACACAGCTAGCACGCTGGCAGTTACCGTCAACTTGGAAGCAGCCGCGCAGAAGGCACTCGCCCTGCAACCGGCGAACAGCGCACATTCGCGGCTACACGCGAGCTGGCCGCACTCGGAGCTTTCGCGGCTCTTCTCTCGCTCTTTCCCGCAGAGCTCCGGCGATGCACAACTCGAACCGCGAAAGCCGCAATGAGCTTTGTGCAAGCTGCGCAGAAGAAACAAGGCACTAAACCGGCAAATGTCCAGCTAATCTCCCACGTGAAAAGGGTCAGCAAGGAAAGCTCTTGCTAACAGCCCAGAAGCATTGCGACTCTTCTCTGGATGATTTGCCCACCAACACTTCACATCAGCTCAAGCCGGCTGCCCGGAGGAAAAGAGGCTAGGAAAGATCGTAGCAGGCACGGTTGTTGCTGCACGAGAAGTGCCTGCTCCGGAGGCTTCTTGCGAGCAGCGCTAAAAGCACGCGAACATCGCGTTTCTGTGCTTTCCTGAACAGCTTGCGCTGGGACAGTTACAGCCGTGTTTTGCAAGCTGTCCGGGGTTCTGAGGCACTAAAAGTGCGGATGTGTGGCGACTGTCCAAGACGAGAACCGGCTGCTCTGAAAGCCCTTCCTGCTCGTCACGTACGCTTTCTAGCAGCTCTACGGACACACACGCGTCAGCCTCTTCACTGTCCTACACAGCTAGCACGCTGGCAGTTACCGTCAACTTGGAAGCAGCCGCGCAGAAGGCACTCGCCCTGCAACCGGCGAACAGCGCACATTCGCGGCTACACGCGAGCTGGCCGCACTCGGAGCTTTCGCGGCTCTTCTCTCGCTCTTTCCCGCAGAGCTCCGGCGATGCACAACTCGAACCGCGAAAGCCGCAATGAGCTTTGTGCAAGCTGCGCAGAAGAAACAAGGCACTAAACCGGCAAATGTCCAGCTAATCTCCAACGTGAAAAGGCTCAGCAAGGAAAGCTCTTGCTAACAGCCCAGAAGCATTGCGACGCTTCTCTGGATGATTTGCCCACCAACACTTCACATCAGCTCAAGCCGGCTGCCCGGAGGAAAAGAGGCTAGGAAAGATCGTAGCAGGCACGGTTGTTGCTGCACGAGAAGTGCCTGCTCCGGAGGCTTCTTGCGAGCAGCGCTAAAAGCACGCGAACATCGCGTTTCTGTGCTTTCCTGAACAGCTTGCGCTGGGACAGTTACAGCCGTGTTTTGCAAGCTGTCCGGGGTTCTGAGGCACTAAAAGTGCGGATGTGTGGCGACTGTCCAAGACGAGAACCGGCTGCTCTGAAAGCCCTTCCTGCTCGTCACGTACGCTTTCTAGCAGCTCTACGGACACACACGCGTCAGCCTCTTCACTGTC
Source organism: Chlamydotis macqueenii (assembly GCF_036417535.1). Taxonomy (NCBI): domain Eukaryota; kingdom Metazoa; phylum Chordata; class Aves; order Otidiformes; family Otididae; genus Chlamydotis; species Chlamydotis macqueenii. The sequence continues at coordinate 132,081 of NW_028239148.1, forward strand.
CTACACAGCTAGCACGCTGGCAGTTACCGTCAACTTGGAAGCAGCCGCGCAGAAGGCAGTCGCCCTGCAACCGGCGAACAGCGCACATTCGCGGCTACACGCGAGCTGGCCGCACTCGGAGCTTTCGCGGCTCTTCTCTCGCTCTTTCCCGCAGAGCTCCGGCGATGCACAACTCGAACCGCGAAAGCCGCAATGAGCTTTGTGCAAGCTGCGCAGAAGAAACAAGGCACTAAACCGGCAAATGTCCAGCTAATCTCCCACGTGAAAAGGCTCAGCAAGGAAAGCTCTTGCTAACAGCCCAGAAGCATTGCGACGCTTCTCTGGATGATTTGCCCACCAACACTTCACATCAGCTCAAGCCGGCTGCCCGGAGGAAAAGAGGCTAGGAAAGATCGTAGCAGGCACGGTTGTTGCTGCACGAGAAGTGCCTGCTCCGGAGGCTTCTTGCGAGCAGCGCTAAAAGCACGCGAACATCGCGTTTCTGTGCTTTCCTGAACAGCTTGCGCTGGGACAGTTACAGCCGTGTTTTGCAAGCTGTCCGGGGTTCTGAGGCACTAAAAGTGCGGATGTGTGGCGACTGTGCAAGACGAGAACCGGCTGCTCTGAAAGCCCTTCCTGCTCGTCACGTACGCTTTCTAGCAGCTCTACGGACACACACGCGTCAGCCTCTTCACTGTCCTACACAGCTAGCACGCTGGCAGTTACCGTCAACTTGGAAGCAGCCGCGCAGAAGGCAGTCGCCCTGCAACCGGCGAACAGCGCACATTCGCGGCTACACGCGAGCTGGCCGCACTCGGAGCTTTCGCGGCTCTTCTCTCGCTCTTTCCCGCAGAGCTCCGGCGATGCACAACTCGAACCGCGAAAGCCGCAATGAGCTTTGTGCAAGCTGCGCAGAAGAAACAAGGCACTAAACCGGCAAATGTCCAGCTAATCTCCAACGTGAAAAGGCTCAGCAAGGAAAGCTCTTGCTAACAGCCCAGAAGCATTGCGACGCTTCTCTGGATGATTTGCCCACCAACACTTCACATCAGCTCAAGCCGGCTGCCCGGAGGAAAAGAGGCTAGGAAAGATCGTAGCAGGCACGGTTGTTGCTGCACGAGAAGTGCCTGCTCCGGAGGCTTCTTGCGAGCAGCGCTAAAAGCACGCGAACATCGCGTTTCTGTGCTTTCCTGAACAGCTTGCGCTGGGACAGTTACAGCCGTGTTTTGCAAGCTGTCCGGGGTTCTGAGGCACTAAAAGTGCGGATGTGTGGCGACTGTGCAAGACGAGAACCGGCTGCTCTGAAAGCCCTTCCTGCTCGTCACGTACGCTTTCTAGCAGCTCTACGGACACACACGCGTCAGCCTCTTCACTGTCCTACACAGCTAGCACGCTGGCAGTTACCGTCAACTTGGAAGCAGCCGCGCAGAAGGCAGTCGCCCTGCAACCGGCGAACAGCGCACATTCGCGGCTACACGCGAGCTGGCCGCACTCGGAGCTTTCGCGGCTCTTCTCTCGCTCTTTCCCGCAGAGCTCCGGCGATGCACAACTCGAACCGCGAAAGCCGCAATGAGCTTTGTGCAAGCTGCGCAGAAGAAACAAGGCACTAAACCGGCAAATGTCCAGCTAATCTCCAACGTGAAAAGGCTCAGCAAGGAAAGCTCTTGCTAACAGCCCAGAAGCATTGCGACGCTTCTCTGGATGATTTGCCCACCAACACTTCACATCAGCTCAAGCCGGCTGCCCGGAGGAAAAGAGGCTAGGAAAGATCGTAGCAGGCACGGTTGTTGCTGCACGAGAAGTGCCTGCTCCGGAGGCTTCTTGCGAGCAGCGCTAAAAGCACGCGAACATCGCGTTTCTGTGCTTTCCTGAACAGCTTGCGCTGGGACAGTTACAGCCGTGTTTTGCAAGCTGTCCGGGGTTCTGAGGCACTAAAAGTGCGGATGTGTGGCGACTGTCCAAGACGAGAACCGGCTGCTCTGAAAGCCCTTCCTGCTCGTCACGTACGCTTTCTAGCAGCTCTACGGACACACACGCGTCAGCCTCTTCACTGTCCTACACAGCTAGCACGCTGGCAGTTACCGTCAACTTGGAAGCAGCCGCGCAGAAGGCACTCGCCCTGCAACCGGCGAACAGCGCACATTCGCGGCTACACGCGAGCTGGCCGCACTCGGAGCTTTCGCGGCTCTTCTCTCGCTCTTTCCCGCAGAGCTCCGGTGATGCACAACTCGAACCGCGAAAGCCGCAATGAGCTTTGTGCAAGCTGCGCAGAAGAAACAAGGCACTAAACCGGCAAATGTCCAGCTAATCTCCAACGTGAAAAGGCTCAGCAAGGAAAGCTCTTGCTAACAGCCCAGAAGCATTGCGACGCTTCTCTGGATGATTTGCCCACCAACACTTCACATCAGCTCAAGCCGGCTGCCCGGAGGAAAAGAGGCTAGGAAAGATCGTAGCAGGCACGGTTGTTGCTGCACGAGAAGTGCCTGCTCCGGAGGCTTCTTGCGAGCAGCGCTAAAAGCACGCGAACATCGCGTTTCTGTGCTTTCCTGAACAGCTTGCGCTGGGACAGTTACAGCCGTGTTTTGCAAGCTGTCCGGGGTTCTGAGGCACTAAAAGTGCGGATGTGTGGCGACTGTGCAAGACGAGAACCGGCTGCTCTGAAAGCCCTTCCTGCTCGTCACGTACGCTTTCTAGCAGCTCTACGGACACACACGCGTCAGCCTCTTCACTGTCCTACACAGCTAGCACGCTGGCAGTTACCGTCAACTTGGAAGCAGCCGCGCAGAAGGCAGTCGCCCTGCAACCGGCGAACAGCGCACATTCGCGGCTACACGCGAGCTGGCCGCACTCGGAGCTTTCGCGGCTCTTCTCTCGCTCTTTCCCGCAGAGCTCCGGCGATGCACAACTCGAACCGCGAAAGCCGCAATGAGCTTTGTGCAAGCTGCGCAGAAGAAACAAGGCACTAAACCGGCAAATGTCCAGCTAATCTCCAACGTGAAAAGGCTCAGCAAGGAAAGCTCTTGCTAACAGCCCAGAAGCATTGCGACGCTTCTCTGGATGATTTGCCCACCAACACTTCACATCAGCTCAAGCCGGCTGCCCGGAGGAAAAGAGGCTAGGAAAGATCGTAGCAGGCACGGTTGTTGCTGCACGAGAAGTGCCTGCTCCGGAGGCTTCTTGCGAGCAGCGCTAAAAGCACGCGAACATCGCGTTTCTGTGCTTTCCTGAACAGCTTGCGCTGGGACAGTTACAGCCGTGTTTTGCAAGCTGTCCGGGGTTCTGAGGCACTAAAAGTGCGGATGTGTGGCGACTGTGCAAGACGAGAACCGGCTGCTCTGAAAGCCCTTCCTGCTCGTCACGTACGCTTTCTAGCAGCTCTACGGACACACACGCGTCAGCCTCTTCACTGTCCTACACAGCTAGCACGCTGGCAGTTACCGTCAACTTGGAAGCAGCCGCGCAGAAGGCAGTCGCCCTGCAACCGGCGAACAGCGCACATTCGCGGCTACACGCGAGCTGGCCGCACTCGGAGCTTTCGCGGCTCTTCTCTCGCTCTTTCCCGCAGAGCTCCGGCGATGCACAACTCGAACCGCGAAAGCCGCAATGAGCTTTGTGCAAGCTGCGCAGAAGAAACAAGGCACTAAACCGGCAAATGTCCAGCTAATCTCCAACGTGAAAAGGCTCAGCAAGGAAAGCTCTTGCTAACAGCCCAGAAGCATTGCGACGCTTCTCTGGATGATTTGCCCACCAACACTTCACATCAGCTCAAGCCGGCTGCCCGGAGGAAAAGAGGCTAGGAAAGATCGTAGCAGGCACGGTTGTTGCTGCACGAGAAGTGCCTGCTCCGGAGGCTTCTTGCGAGCAGCGCTAAAAGCACGCGAACATCGCGTTTCTGTGCTTTCCTGAACAGCTTGCGCTGGGACAGTTACAGCCGTGTTTTGCAAGCTGTCCGGGGTTCTGAGGCACTAAAAGTGCGGATGTGTGGCGACTGTGCAAGACGAGAACCGGCTGCTCTGAAAGCCCTTCCTGCTCGTCACGTACGCTTTCTAGCAGCTCTACGGACACACACGCGTCAGCCTCTTCACTGTCCTACACAGCTAGCACGCTGGCAGTTACCGTCAACTTGGAAGCAGCCGCGCAGAAGGCAGTCGCCCTGCAACCGGCGAACAGCGCACATTCGCGGCTACACGCGAGCTGGCCGCACTCGGAGCTTTCGCGGCTCTTCTCTCGCTCTTTCCCGCAGAGCTCCGGCGATGCACAACTCGAACCGCGAAAGCCGCAATGAGCTTTGTGCAAGCTGCGCAGAAGAAACAAGGCACTAAACCGGCAAATGTCCAGCTAATCTCCAACGTGAAAAGGCTCAGCAAGGAAAGCTCTTGCTAACAGCCCAGAAGCATTGCGACGCTTCTCTGGATGATTTGCCCACCAACACTTCACATCAGCTCAAGCCGGCTGCCCGGAGGAAAAGAGGCTAGGAAAGATCGTAGCAGGCACGGTTGTTGCTGCACGAGAAGTGCCTGCTCCGGAGGCTTCTTGCGAGCAGCGCTAAAAGCACGCGAACATCGCGTTTCTGTGCTTTCCTGAACAGCTTGCGCTGGGACAGTTACAGCCGTGTTTTGCAAGCTGTCCGGGGTTCTGAGGCACTAAAAGTGCGGATGTGTGGCGACTGTGCAAGACGAGAACCGGCTGCTCTGAAAGCCCTTCCTGCTCGTCACGTACGCTTTCTAGCAGCTCTACGGACACACACGCGTCAGCCTCTTCACTGTCCTACACAGCTAGCACGCTGGCAGTTACCGTCAACTTGGAAGCAGCCGCGCAGAAGGCAGTCGCCCTGCAACCGGCGAACAGCGCACATTCGCGGCTACACGCGAGCTGGCCGCACTCGGAGCTTTCGCGGCTCTTCTCTCGCTCTTTCCCGCAGAGCTCCGGCGATGCACAACTCGAACCGCGAAAGCCGCAATGAGCTTTGTGCAAGCTGCGCAGAAGAAACAAGGCACTAAACCGGCAAATGTCCAGCTAATCTCCAACGTGAAAAGGCTCAGCAAGGAAAGCTCTTGCTAACAGCCCAGAAGCATTGCGACGCTTCTCTGGATGATTTGCCCACCAACACTTCACATCAGCTCAAGCCGGCTGCCCGGAGGAAAAGAGGCTAGGAAAGATCGTAGCAGGCACGGTTGTTGCTGCACGAGAAGTGCCTGCTCCGGAGGCTTCTTGCGAGCAGCGCTAAAAGCACGCGAACATCGCGTTTCTGTGCTTTCCTGAACAGCTTGCGCTGGGACAGTTACAGCCGTGTTTTGCAAGCTGTCCGGGGTTCTGAGGCACTAAAAGTGCGGATGTGTGGCGACTGTGCAAGACGAGAACCGGCTGCTCTGAAAGCCCTTCCTGCTCGTCACGTACGCTTTCTAGCAGCTCTACGGACACACACGCGTCAGCCTCTTCACTGTCCTACACAGCTAGCACGCTGGCAGTTACCGTCAACTTGGAAGCAGCCGCGCAGAAGGCACTCGCCCTGCAACCGGCGAACAGCGCACATTCGCGGCTACACGCGAGCTGGCCGCGCTCGGAGCTTTCGCGGCTCTTCTCTCGCTCTTTCCCGCAGAGCTCCGGCGATGCACAACTCGAACCGCGAAAGCCGCAATGAGCTTTGTGCAAGCTGCGCAGAAGAAACAAGGCACTAAACCGGCAAATGTCCAGCTAATCTCCAACGTGAAAAGGCTCAGCAAGGAAAGCTCTTGCTAACAGCCCAGAAGCATTGCGACGCTTCTCTGGATGATTTGCCCACCAACACTTCACATCAGCTCAAGCCGGCTGCCCGGAGGAAAAGAGGCTAGGAAAGATCGTAGCAGGCACGGTTGTTGCTGCACGAGAAGTGCCTGCTCCGGAGGCTTCTTGCGAGCAGCGCTAAAAGCACGCGAACATCGCGTTTCTGTGCTTTCCTGAACAGCTTGCGCTGGGACAGTTACAGCCGTGTTTTGCAAGCTGTCCGGGGTTCTGAGGCACTAAAAGTGCGGATGTGTGGCGACTGTGCAAGACGAGAACCGGCTGCTCTGAAAGCCCTTCCTGCTCGTCACGTACGCTTTCTAGCAGCTCTACGGACACACACGCGTCAGCCTCTTCACTGTCCTACACAGCTAGCACGCTGGCAGTTACCGTCAACTTGGAAGCAGCCGCGCAGAAGGCAGTCGCCCTGCAACCGGCGAACAGCGCACATTCGCGGCTACACGCGAGCTGGCCGCACTCGGAGCTTTCGCGGCTCTTCTCTCGCTCTTTCCCGCAGAGCTCCGGCGATGCACAACTCGAACCGCGAAAGCCGCAATGAGCTTTGTGCAAGCTGCGCAGAAGAAACAAGGCACTAAACCGGCAAATGTCCAGCTAATCTCCAACGTGAAAAGGGTCAGCAAGGAAAGCTCTTGCTAACAGCCCAGAAGCATTGCGACTCTTCTCTGGATGATTTGCCCACCAACACTTCACATCAGCTCAAGCCGGCTGCCCGGAGGAAAAGAGGCTAGGAAAGATCGTAGCAGGCACGGTTGTTGCTGCACGAGAAGTGCCTGCTCCGGAGGCTTCTTGCGAGCAGCGCTAAAAGCACGCGAACATCGCGTTTCTGTGCTTTCCTGAACAGCTTGCGCTGGGACAGTTACAGCCGTGTTTTGCAAGCTGTCCGGGGTTCTGAGGCACTAAAAGTGCGGATGTGTGGCGACTGTGCAAGACGAGAACCGGCTGCTCTGAAAGCCCTTCCTGCTCGTCACGTACGCTTTCTAGCAGCTCTACGGACACACACGCGTCAGCCTCTTCACTGTCCTACACAGCTAGCACGCTGGCAGTTACCGTCAACTTGGAAGCAGCCGCGCAGAAGGCACTCGCCCTGCAACCGGCGAACAGCGCACATTCGCGGCTACACGCGAGCTGGCCGCACTCGGAGCTTTCGCGTCTCTTCTCTCGCTCTTTCCCGCAGAGCTCCGGCGATGCACAACTCGAACCGCGAAAGCCGCAATGAGCTTTGTGCAAGCTGCGCAGAAGAAACAAGGCACTAAACCGGCAAATGTCCAGCTAATCTCCAACGTGAAAAGGCTCAGCAAGGAAAGCTCTTGCTAACAGCCCAGAAGCATTGCGACGCTTCTCTGGATGATTTGCCCACCAACACTTCACATCAGCTCAAGCCGGCTGCCCGGAGGAAAAGAGGCTAGGAAAGATCGTAGCAGGCACGGTTGTTGCTGCACGAGAAGTGCCTGCTCCGGAGGCTTCTTGCGAGCAGCGCTAAAAGCACGCGAACATCGCGTTTCTGTGCTTTCCTGAACAGCTTGCGCTGGGACAGTTACAGCCGTGTTTTGCAAGCTGTCCGGGGTTCTGAGGCACTAAAAGTGCGGATGTGTGGCGACTGTGCAAGACGAGAACCGGCTGCTCTGAAAGCCCTTCCTGCTCGTCACGTACGCTTTCTAGCAGCTCTACGGACACACACGCGTCAGCCTCTTCACTGTCCTACACAGCTAGCACGCTGGCAGTTACCGTCAACTTGGAAGCAGCCGCGCAGAAGGCAGTCGCCCTGCAACCGGCGAACAGCGCACATTCGCGGCTACACGCGAGCTGGCCGCACTCGGAGCTTTCGCGGCTCTTCTCTCGCTCTTTCCCGCAGAGCTCCGGCGATGCACAACTCGAACCGCGAAAGCCGCAATGAGCTTTGTGCAAGCTGCGCAGAAGAAACAAGGCACTAAACCGGCAAATGTCCAGCTAATCTCCAACGTGAAAAGGCTCAGCAAGGAAAGCTCTTGCTAACAGCCCAGAAGCATTGCGACGCTTCTCTGGATGATTTGCCCACCAACACTTCACATCAGCTCAAGCCGGCTGCCCGGAGGAAAAGAGGCTAGGAAAGATCGTAGCAGGCACGGTTGTTGCTGCACGAGAAGTGCCTGCTCCGGAGGCTTCTTGCGAGCAGCGCTAAAAGCACGCGAACATCGCGTTTCTGTGCTTTCCTGAACAGCTTGCGCTGGGACAGTTACAGCCGTGTTTTGCAAGCTGTCCGGGGTTCTGAGGCACTAAAAGTGCGGATGTGTGGCGACTGTGCAAGACGAGAACCGGCTGCTCTGAAAGCCCTTCCTGCTCGTCACGTACGCTTTCTAGCAGCTCTACGGACACACACGCGTCAGCCTCTTCACTGTCCTACACAGCTAGCACGCTGGCAGTTACCGTCAACTTGGAAGCAGCCGCGCAGAAGGCAGTCGCCCTGCAACCGGCGAACAGCGCACATTCGCGGCTACACGCGAGCTGGCCGCACTCGGAGCTTTCGCGGCTCTTCTCTCGCTCTTTCCCGCAGAGCTCCGGCGATGCACAACTCGAACCGCGAAAGCCGCAATGAGCTTTGTGCAAGCTGCGCAGAAGAAACAAGGCACTAAACCGGCAAATGTCCAGCTAATCTCCAACGTGAAAAGGGTCAGCAAGGAAAGCTCTTGCTAACAGCCCAGAAGCATTGCGACGCTTCTCTGGATGATTTGCCCACCAACACTTCACATCAGCTCAAGCCGGCTGCCCGGAGGAAAAGAGGCTAGGAAAGATCGTAGCAGGCACGGTTGTTGCTGCACGAGAAGTGCCTGCTCCGGAGGCTTCTTGCGAGCAGCGCTAAAAGCACGCGAACATCGCGTTTCTGTGCTTTCCTGAACAGCTTGCGCTGGGACAGTTACAGCCGTGTTTTGCAAGCTGTCCGGGGTTCTGAGGCACTAAAAGTGCGGATGTGTGGCGACTGTGCAAGACGAGAACCGGCTGCTCTGAAAGCCCTTCCTGCTCGTCACGTACGCTTTCTAGCAGCTCTACGGACACACACGCGTCAGCCTCTTCACTGTCCTACACAGCTAGCACGCTGGCAGTTACCGTCAACTTGGAAGCAGCCGCGCAGAAGGCAGTCGCCCTGCAACCGGCGAACAGCGCACATTCGCGGCTACACGCGAGCTGGCCGCACTCGGAGCTTTCGCGGCTCTTCTCTCGCTCTTTCCCGCAGAGCTCCGGCGATGCACAACTCGAACCGCGAAAGCCGCAATGAGCTTTGTGCAAGCTGCGCAGAAGAAACAAGGCACTAAACCGGCAAATGTCCAGCTAATCTCCCACGTGAAAAGGGTCAGCAAGGAAAGCTCTTGCTAACAGCCCAGAAGCATTGCGACGCTTCTCTGGATGATTTGCCCACCAACACTTCACATCAGCTCAAGCCGGCTGCCCGGAGGAAAAGAGGCTAGGAAAGATCGTAGCAGGCACGGTTGTTGCTGCACGAGAAGTGCCTGCTCCGGAGGCTTCTTGCGAGCAGCGCTAAAAGCACGCGAACATCGCGTTTCTGTGCTTTCCTGAACAGCTTGCGCTGGGACAGTTACAGCCGTGTTTTGCAAGCTGTCCGGGGTTCTGAGGCACTAAAAGTGCGGATGTGTGCCGACTGTGCAAGACGAGAACCGGCTGCTCTGAAAGCCCTTCCTGCTCGTCACGTACGCTTTCTAGCAGCTCTACGGACACACACGCGTCAGCCTCTTCACTGTCCTACACAGCTAGCACGCTGGCAGTTACCGTCAACTTGGAAGCAGCCGCGCAGAAGGCAGTCGCCCTGCAACCGGCGAACAGCGCACATTCGCGGCTACACGCGAGCTGGCCGCACTCGGAGCTTTCGCGGCTCTTCTCTCGCTCTTTCCCGCAGAGCTCCGGCGATGCACAACTCGAACCGCGAAAGCCGCAATGAGCTTTGTGCAAGCTGCGCAGAAGAAACAAGGCACTAAACCGGCAAATGTCCAGCTAATCTCCAACGTGAAAAGGGTCAGCAAGGAAAGCTCTTGCTAACAGCCCAGAAGCATTGCGACGCTTCTCTGGATGATTTGCCCACCAACACTTCACATCAGCTCAAGCCGGCTGCCCGGAGGAAAAGAGGCTAGGAAAGATCGTAGCAGGCACGGTTGTTGCTGCACGAGAAGTGCCTGCTCCGGAGGCTTCTTGCGAGCAGCGCTAAAAGCACGCGAACATCGCGTTTCTGTGCTTTCCTGAACAGCTTGCGCTGGGACAGTTACAGCCGTGTTTTGCAAGCTGTCCGGGGTTCTGAGGCACTAAAAGTGCGGATGTGTGGCGACTGTCCAAGACGAGAACCGGCTGCTCTGAAAGCCCTTCCTGCTCGTCACGTACGCTTTCTAGCAGCTCTACGGACACACACGCGTCAGCCTCTTCACTGTCCTACACAGCTAGCACGCTGGCAGTTACCGTCAACTTGGAAGCAGCCGCGCAGAAGGCAGTCGCCCTGCAACCGGCGAACAGCGCACATTCGCGGCTACACGCGAGCTGGCCGCACTCGGAGCTTTCGCGGCTCTTCTCTCGCTCTTTCCCGCAGAGCTCCGGCGATGCACAACTCGAACCGCGAAAGCCGCAATGAGCTTTGTGCAAGCTGCGCAGAAGAAACAAGGCACTAAACCGGCAAATGTCCAGCTAATCTCCCACGTGAAAAGGGTCAGCAAGGAAAGCTCTTGCTAACAGCCCAGAAGCATTGCGACGCTTCTCTGGATGATTTGCCCACCAACACTTCACATCAGCTCAAGCCGGCTGCCCGGAGGAAAAGAGGCTAGGAAAGATCGTAGCAGGCACGGTTGTTGCTGCACGAGAAGTGCCTGCTCCGGAGGCTTCTTGCGAGCAGCGCTAAAAGCACGCGAACATCGCGTTTCTGTGCTTTCCTGAACAGCTTGCGCTGGGACAGTTACAGCCGTGTTTTGCAAGCTGTCCGGGGTTCTGAGGCACTAAAAGTGCGGATGTGTGGCGACTGTGCAAGACGAGAACCGGCTGCTCTGAAAGCCCTTCCTGCTCGTCACGTACGCTTTCTAGCAGCTCTACGGACACACACGCGTCAGCCTCTTCACTGTCCTACACAGCTAGCACGCTGGCAGTTACCGTCAACTTGGAAGCAGCCGCGCAGAAGGCAGTCGCCCTGCAACCGGCGAACAGCGCACATTCGCGGCTACACGCGAGCTGGCCGCACTCGGAGCTTTCGCGGCTCTTCTCTCGCTCTTTCCCGCAGAGCTCCGGCGATGCACAACTCGAACCGCGAAAGCCGCAATGAGCTTTGTGCAAGCTGCGCAGAAGAAACAAGGCACTAAACCGGCAAATGTCCAGCTAATCTCCAACGTGAAAAGGGTCAGCAAGGAAAGCTCTTGCTAACAGCCCAGAAGCATTGCGACGCTTCTCTGGATGATTTGCCCACCAACACTTCACATCAGCTCAAGCCGGCTGCCCGGAGGAAAAGAGGCTAGGAAAGATCGTAGCAGGCACGGTTGTTGCTGCACGAGAAGTGCCTGCTCCGGAGGCTTCTTGCGAGCAGCGCTAAAAGCACGCGAACATCGCGTTTCTGTGCTTTCCTGAACAGCTTGCGCTGGGACAGTTACAGCCGTGTTTTGCAAGCTGTCCGGGGTTCTGAGGCACTAAAAGTGCGGATGTGTGGCGACTGTCCAAGACGAGAACCGGCTGCTCTGAAAGCCCTTCCTGCTCGTCACGTACGCTTTCTAGCAGCTCTACGGACACACACGCGTCAGCCTCTTCACTGTCCTACACAGCTAGCACGCTGGCAGTTACCGTCAACTTGGAAGCAGCCGCGCAGAAGGCAGTCGCCCTGCAACCGGCGAACAGCGCACATTCGCGGCTACACGCGAGCTGGCCGCACTCGGAGCTTTCGCGGCTCTTCTCTCGCTCTTTCCCGCAGAGCTCCGGCGATGCACAACTCGAACCGCGAAAGCCGCAATGAGCTTTGTGCAAGCTGCGCAGAAGAAACAAGGCACTAAACCGGCAAATGTCCAGCTAATCTCCAACGTGAAAAGGGTCAGCAAGGAAAGCTCTTGCTAACAGCCCAGAAGCATTGCGACTCTTCTCTGGATGATTTGCCCACCAACACTTCACATCAGCTCAAGCCGGCTGCCCGGAGGAAAAGAGGCTAGGAAAGATCGTAGCAGGCACGGTTGTTGCTGCACGAGAAGTGCCTGCTCCGGAGGCTTCTTGCGAGCAGCGCTAAAAGCACGCGAACATCGCGTTTCTGTGCTTTCCTGAACAGCTTGCGCTGGGACAGTTACAGCCGTGTTTTGCAAGCTGTCCGGGGTTCTGAGGCACTAAAAGTGCGGATGTGTGGCGACTGTGCAAGACGAGAACCGGCTGCTCTGAAAGCCCTTCCTGCTCGTCACGTACGCTTTCTAGCAGCTCTACGGACACACACGCGTCAGCCTCTTCACTGTCCTACACAGCTAGCACGCTGGCACTTACCGTCAACTTGGAAGCAGCCGCGCAGAAGGCAGTCGCCCTGCAACCGGCGAACAGCGCACATTCGCGGCTACACGCGAGCTGGCCGCACTCGGAGCTTTCGCGGCTCTTCTCTCGCTCTTTCCCGCAGAGCTCCGGCGATGCACAACTCGAACCGCGAAAGCCGCAATGAGCTTTGTGCAAGCTGCGCAGAAGAAACAAGGCACTAAACCGGCAAATGTCCAGCTAATCTCCAACGTGAAAAGGCTCAGCAAGGAAAGCTCTTGCTAACAGCCCAGAAGCATTGCGACGCTTCTCTGGATGATTTGCCCACCAACACTTCACATCAGCTCAAGCCGGCTGCCCGGAGGAAAAGAGGCTAGGAAAGATCGTAGCAGGCACGGTTGTTGCTGCACGAGAAGTGCCTGCTCCGGAGGCTTCTTGCGAGCAGCGCTAAAAGCACGCGAACATCGCGTTTCTGTGCTTTCCTGAACAGCTTGCGCTGGGACAGTTACAGCCGTGTTTTGCAAGCTGTCCGGGGTTCTGAGGCACTAAAAGTGCGGATGTGTGGCGACTGTCCAAGACGAGAACCGGCTGCTCTGAAAGCCCTTCCTGCTCGTCACGTACGCTTTCTAGCAGCTCTACGGACACACACGCGTCAGCCTCTTCACTGTCCTACACAGCTAGCACGCTGGCAGTTACCGTCAACTTGGAAGCAGCCGCGCAGAAGGCAGTCGCCCTGCAACCGGCGAACAGCGCACATTCGCGGCTACACGCGAGCTGGCCGCACTCGGAGCTTTCGCGGCTCTTCTCTCGCTCTTTCCCGCAGAGCTCCGGCGATGCACAACTCGAACCGCGAAAGCCGCAATGAGCTTTGTGCAAGCTGCGCAGAAGAAACAAGGCACTAAACCGGCAAATGTCCAGCTAATCTCCCACGTGAAAAGGGTCAGCAAGGAAAGCTCTTGCTAACAGCCCAGAAGCATTGCGACGCTTCTCTGGATGATTTGCCCACCAACACTTCACATCAGCTCAAGCCGGCTGCCCGGAGGAAAAGAGGCTAGGAAAGATCGTAGCAGGCACGGTTGTTGCTGCACGAGAAGTGCCTGCTCCGGAGGCTTCTTGCGAGCAGCGCTAAAAGCACGCGAACATCGCGTTTCTGTGCTTTCCTGAACAGCTTGCGCTGGGACAGTTACAGCCGTGTTTTGCAAGCTGTCCGGGGTTCTGAGGCACTAAAAGTGCGGATGTGTGGCGACTGTGCAAGACGAGAACCGGCTGCTCTGAAAGCCCTTCCTGCTCGTCACGTACGCTTTCTAGCAGCTCTACGGACACACACGCGTCAGCCTCTTCACTGTCCTACACAGCTAGCACGCTGGCAGTTACCGTCAACTTGGAAGCAGCCGCGCAGAAGGCAGTCGCCCTGCAACCGGCGAACAGCGCACATTCGCGGCTACACGCGAGCTGGCCGCACTCGGAGCTTTCGCGGCTCTTCTCTCGCTCTTTCCCGCAGAGCTCCGGCGATGCACAACTCGAACCGCGAAAGCCGCAATGAGCTTTGTGCAAGCTGCGCAGAAGAAACAAGGCACTAAACCGGCAAATGTCCAGCTAATCTCCAACGTGAAAAGGGTCAGCAAGGAAAGCTCTTGCTAACAGCCCAGAAGCATTGCGACTCTTCTCTGGATGATTTGCCCACCAACACTTCACATCAGCTCAAGCCGGCTGCCCGGAGGAAAAGAGGCTAGGAAAGATCGTAGCAGGCACGGTTGTTGCTGCACGAGAAGTGCCTGCTCCGGAGGCTTCTTGCGAGCAGCGCTAAAAGCACGCGAACATCGCGTTTCTGTGCTTTCCTGAACAGCTTGCGCTGGGACAGTTACAGCCGTGTTTTGCAAGCTGTCCGGGGTTCTGAGGCACTAAAAGTGCGGATGTGTGGCGACTGTCCAAGACGAGAACCGGCTGCTCTGAAAGCCCTTCCTGCTCGTCACGTACGCTTTCTAGCAGCTCTACGGACACACACGCGTCAGCCTCTTCACTGTCCTACACAGCTAGCACGCTGGCAGTTACCGTCAACTTGGAAGCAGCCGCGCAGAAGGCAGTCGCCCTGCAACCGGCGAACAGCGCACATTCGCGGCTACACGCGAGCTGGCCGCACTCGGAGCTTTCGCGGCTCTTCTCTCGCTCTTTCCCGCAGAGCTCCGGCGATGCACAACTCGAACCGCGAAAGCCGCAATGAGCTTTGTGCAAGCTGCGCAGAAGAAACAAGGCACTAAACCGGCAAATGTCCAGCTAATCTCCAACGTGAAAAGGGTCAGCAAGGAAAGCTCTTGCTAACAGCCCAGAAGCATTGCGACTCTTCTCTGGATGATTTGCCCACCAACACTTCACATCAGCTCAAGCCGGCTGCCCGGAGGAAAAGAGGCTAGGAAAGATCGTAGCAGGCACGGTTGTTGCTGCACGAGAAGTGCCTGCTCCGGAGGCTTCTTGCGAGCAGCGCTAAAAGCACGCGAACATCGCGTTTCTGTGCTTTCCTGAACAGCTTGCGCTGGGACAGTTACAGCCGTGTTTTGCAAGCTGTCCGGGGTTCTGAGGCACTAAAAGTGCGGATGTGTGGCGACTGTGCAAGACGAGAACCGGCTGCTCTGAAAGCCCTTCCTGCTCGTCACGTACGCTTTCTAGCAGCTCTACGGACACACACGCGTCAGCCTCTTCACTGTCCTACACAGCTAGCACGCTGGCACTTACCGTCAACTTGGAAGCAGCCGCGCAGAAGGCAGTCGCCCTGCAACCGGCGAACAGCGCACATTCGCGGCTACACGCGAGCTGGCCGCACTCGGAGCTTTCGCGGCTCTTCTCTCGCTCTTTCCCGCAGAGCTCCGGCGATGCACAACTCGAACCGCGAAAGCCGCAATGAGCTTTGTGCAAGCTGCGCAGAAGAAACAAGGCACTAAACCGGCAAATGTCCAGCTAATCTCCAACGTGAAAAGGCTCAGCAAGGAAAGCTCTTGCTAACAGCCCAGAAGCATTGCGACGCTTCTCTGGATGATTTGCCCACCAACACTTCACATCAGCTCAAGCCGGCTGCCCGGAGGAAAAGAGGCTAGGAAAGATCGTAGCAGGCACGGTTGTTGCTGCACGAGAAGTGCCTGCTCCGGAGGCTTCTTGCGAGCAGCGCTAAAAGCACGCGAACATCGCGTTTCTGTGCTTTCCTGAACAGCTTGCGCTGGGACAGTTACAGCCGTGTTTTGCAAGCTGTCCGGGGTTCTGAGGCACTAAAAGTGCGGATGTGTGGCGACTGTCCAAGACGAGAACCGGCTGCTCTGAAAGCCCTTCCTGCTCGTCACGTACGCTTTCTAGCAGCTCTACGGACACACACGCGTCAGCCTCTTCACTGTCCTACACAGCTAGCACGCTGGCAGTTACCGTCAACTTGGAAGCAGCCGCGCAGAAGGCACTCGCCCTGCAACCGGCGAACAGCGCACATTCGCGGCTACACGCGAGCTGGCCGCACTCGGAGCTTTCGCGGCTCTTCTCTCGCTCTTTCCCGCAGAGCTCCGGCGATGCACAACTCGAACCGCGAAAGCCGCAATGAGCTTTGTGCAAGCTGCGCAGAAGAAACAAGGCACTAAACCGGCAAATGTCCAGCTAATCTCCAACGTGAAAAGGGTCAGCAAGGAAAGCTCTTGCTAACAGCCCAGAAGCATTGCGACGCTTCTCTGGATGATTTGCCCACCAACACTTCACATCAGCTCAAGCCGGCTGCCCGGAGGAAAAGAGGCTAGGAAAGATCGTAGCAGGCACGGTTGTTGCTGCACGAGAAGTGCCTGCTCCGGAGGCTTCTTGCGAGCAGCGCTAAAAGCACGCGAACATCGCGTTTCTGTGCTTTCCTGAACAGCTTGCGCTGGGACAGTTACAGCCGTGTTTTGCAAGCTGTCCGGGGTTCTGAGGCACTAAAAGTGCGGATGTGTGGCGACTGTCCAAGACGAGAACCGGCTGCTCTGAAAGCCCTTCCTGCTCGTCACGTACGCTTTCTAGCAGCTCTACGGACACACACGCGTCAGCCTCTTCACTGTCCTACACAGCTAGCACGCTGGCAGTTACCGTCAACTTGGAAGCAGCCGCGCAGAAGGCACTCGCCCTGCAACCGGCGAACAGCGCACATTCGCGGCTACACGCGAGCTGGCCGCACTCAGAGCTTTCGAGGCTCTTCTCTCGCTCTTTCCCGCAGAGCTCCGGCGATGCACAACTCGAACCGCGAAAGCCGCAATGAGCTTTGTGCAAGCTGCGCAGAAGAAACAAGGCACTAAACCGGCAAATGTCCAGCTAATCTCCAACGTGAAAAGGGTCAGCAAGGAAAGCTCTTGCTAACAGCCCAGAAGCATTGCGACTCTTCTCTGGATGATTTGCCCACCAACACTTCACATCAGCTCAAGCCGGCTGCCCGGAGGAAAAGAGGCTAGGAAAGATCGTAGCAGGCACGGTTGTTGCTGCACGAGAAGTGCCTGCTCCGGAGGCTTCTTGCGAGCAGCGCTAAAAGCACGCGAACATCGCGTTTCTGTGCTTTCCTGAACAGCTTGCGCTGGGACAGTTACAGCCGTGTTTTGCAAGCTGTCCGGGGTTCTGAGGCACTAAAAGTGCGGATGTGTGGCGACTGTGCAAGACGAGAACCGGCTGCTCTGAAAGCCCTTCCTGCTCTTCACGTACGCTTTCTAGCAGCTCTACGGACACACACGCGTCAGCCTCTTCACTGTCCGACACAGCTAGCACGCTGGCAGTTACCGTCAACTTGGAAGCAGCCGCGCAGAAGGCACTCGCCCTGCAACCGGCGAACAGCGCACATTCGCGGCTACACGCGAGCTGGCCGCACTCGGAGCTTTCGCGGCTCTTCTCTCGCTCTTTCCCGCAGAGCTCCGGCGATGCACAACTCGAACCGCGAAAGCCGCAATGAGCTTTGTGCAAGCTGCGCAGAAGAAACAAGGCACTAAACCGGCAAATGTCCAGCTAATCTCCAACGTGAAAAGGCTCAGCAAGGAAAGCTCTTGCTAACAGCCCAGAAGCATTGCGACTCTTCTCTGGATGATTTGCCCACCAACACTTCACATCAGCTAAAGCCGACTGCCCGGACGAAAAGAGGCTAGGAAAGATCGTAGAAGGCATAGTTGTTGCCGCACGAGAAGTGCCTGCTCCGGAGGCTTCTTGTGAGCAGCGCTAAAAGCACGCGAACATCGCATTTCTGTGCTTTCCTGAACAGCTTGCGCTGGGACAGTTACAGCCGTGTTTTGCAAGCTGTCCGGGGTTCTGAGGCACTAAAAGTGCGGATGTGTGGCGACTGTCCAAGACGAGAACCGGCTGCTCTGAAAGCCCTTCCTGCTCTTCACGTACGCTTTCTAGCAGCTCTACGGACACACACGTGTCAGCCTCTTCACTGTCCTACACAGCTAGCACGCTGGCAGTTACCGTCAACTTGGAACCAGCCGCACAGAAGGAAGTCAGACAATTACTCCAACACCTGAAATGCCTGCTCTAAAATTTCTTGCTGCTCCTCACCGACTCTTCCCACCACATCTACAGGCTCAGAAACATTGAGTCTCTGGGCTTTCCTCCACCAGCAGGACTCTGACACTTACCATCACCTAGAGCTGCTGCACAGTGAGAAATAAATCTTAAAAATCACGAACTCAGACGATTGCTTTAACACCAAAGGTGCCACCTCTGAAAGTTTACTGGTGTACATGGTGGCAAAAGTCAGAGTCCTGATTGTCTAGGAAAGAACGGAGCCCCAGTGTTGCTGGGCTTGTAGATGCGGTGGCAAGAGCCACTGAGGGGTTTTCAGAGCTGGCACTTCTGGTGTGGGATCTATCATCCAACGTTCATGATATATAAGAGTGTTTTCACTGGGCGGCCATAAGTACACCGTGGTAAACGTTGGAGTGCTGGTGTTCTAGGAAATCTCGCAGTCCCAATATTTGTGAGCCTGTAGATGCGGTGGCAAGAGCCGGGCGGGAGAAGCAAGAGCTTTCAGAAATGTCACTTCTGGTGTGGGAGCAGTCTTCTGACGTTTGTGATTTTTAAGATTTTTTTCAAAAGGGACTGCTGAGTTGAGGTGATGGTAGACGTCGGAGTCCTGGTGTCCCAGGAAATGCCAGATCCCCAATGTTTGTGAGCCTGTAGATGTGGTGCCTAGAGCTGGTGAGAAGCAGCAAGACATTCCAGAGCTGACACTTCTGGTGTGGGAGCAGCTGTCTGACATTCACCATTTTTAAGCTGTGGTTTAACACTAGGCGGACAGCTCGAGCTGGTGTTAAACGTCGGAGTCCTGGTGGTCTAGGAAATCCCGGAGCCCCAATGTTTCCTGGCCTGTAGATTTTTTTTACGCCTGTAGATCTTTACCACCCTGTCCTGGTGGTCTAGGAAAGCCCGGAGCCCCAGAGTTTGGAGCCTGTATGTGTGGTAGCAAGAGCCGGTGAGGAGCAGCAAGGGTATTCAGAGCTGGTCACCATGTAACAAAAGGTTCAGGATTTTTAAGATTTTTTCCCACTGAGCAGTAGGGACTGTTTCTCACTCCTTACAAATGAGTCCTTCGTCAGGAAAAGAAAAAAAAAACAGACTTCCTCTTCCATTAATTGTTTCTCTAAGCTATATGGGTACATGACTATGTTTTATAACTGTATTCTTGTCCTGTTTCTGGCTAGGATAGAGTTAATATTTACCTGAGCTGGGTGGAGTACTGAAGCTGGTAGCCCCTATGGCTGGGATAGTTAACTAATCAGCTAACTGCTGGGGCTCAGTATGTAAGTGAGGAGGGTGGTGAAAGGAGCCTCCTGCTACGTGGAAGAAACTAGGTGTGGAGATTTGTTGTAAGCCATTATACTATATTTGTATTGCATCACTGTTTTGTTTTCTTCTGTCATTACTGTTAAATTTACTTTTTGTTCAATCTCAACCCACGGGTTTGGTTTTTTCCTGGTTTTCTTTTGTTTACCAAATCTCCCCCTGTTCTCTTGGAGGGTGGGGGGGGAGTGAGAGAGAGACTGCGTAGTCTGGTCCCGATCGGGGCTGAACTACAACAATTCTTTAAGAGCATACATATATAGTTGTGATTAACTTATTGTCCCCTATATCAATCCCCCCTTTTAATCACACTAAGTAAATTCTTTTACTTAAACAGTTTCCCTGAATGATATGAAGCATCATACATGGTTTTGTTTAGTGACGGGGGGGCCTAAGGTGGTAGCTTCTGTAGGAAACTGCTAGAAGTCGCTCCCCTTTGTTCAGTGGACTCGGCCAGGCCTAGAGCGGACCTGCTGCTGGCCAAGGCCAAGCCAATTGGTAGCAGAATGTCCCCTGATAACGCCTCTGCGATAACGTATTTAAATAGGGGAAAACAGAAAAAAAAAAAAAAGGGAGAGATGTGAAGCAGCTGAGCGGGGGGCAGAGGCACAGAGAGGGAGGCGCAGGCCTTATGGGCCTTGCAGGCCTCACCCTCTGGCCTCTCGCCAAGCCGCTGACTGGGCCCGAATTGGTCCGGCCCGGCTGCAGGAAGTGGAGAGGAGAGGAGAAGTGAATAAGATGTAAAAAGGATCCTGAGAGACATCTACCAGCCTGTTGTGAGGAACGGCTGCAGATGCCCAGGTCAGTTCAGAAGGAGTGGGAGGAGTAATGTGGCTCCTGGCCAAGATTCCCCTGCAGCCTGTGGTGACGACCATGGTGGAGCAGGTTGTCCCCCTGCAGCCCATGGAGGTCCACGGAGGGGCAGAGATCCACTTGGAGCCCGTGAAGGATCCCGTACTGGGGGAGGTGGATGCCTGAAGGCAGCTGTGGCCCATGGAGGGCCCGCTGGGACAGCTGTTCTGGAGAGACTGCACCCCGTGGAAGAGATGACCCATGCTGGAGCAGTTTCAGGAAGGACTGTGGCGTACGGGTGGGACCCCACAACAGAGCAGGGGAGGAATGTGAGGAGTTCTTCCCCCAACCATGAAGCAGCAGCGTAAAACAACGCGTGATGAACTGACCGCAATCCCCATTCCCTCTTCCCCCTCCTGTGCCACTCGGGGGGGGGAAGGTAGTAGAGATAATGTTAAGCTTGGGAAGAGGGAGGGGTGGAGGGAGGTTATCTTGTTCTCTGTCTCATTATCTTGCTGTTTGTAGTAATAAATGAATAGTTTTCCCCAAGAGGAGTCTGTTTTGCCCGTGACGGTAAATTTAAGGATTTCTCCCTGTCCTTATCTCAAACCTCGAGCCGTTTTTCCTTACGTTATCTCCCCCTGTTCTCTCGGAGGGTGGGAGGAGTGAGAGAGAGACTGCGTAGTCTGGTCCTGATAGGGGCTGAACTACGACAGTGTTACTTTCTTAAACAGTCTCCAAACCCATAGGTACAGCACAATAGTTAATATTAATAAAACTCCTAAGCTAATCAATAAGATCACAACGGGGTGCACCATAGTATTAAGGATCCCTGTTGCCAATGTCCCAGCCCCACTCATGCCCTGAGTACATTTCCATTTTGTGCATAACCACAGTGGCCAAGTTTAAGCCCGACCGTTTAAAAGGTGGTCCCATGCTTCCTGTAAACCCAAGGGAGGCGTGAGACCACGGCCATTTGGTGTCCTTTTGATTACAAGTTGGTGGTAAGATGCAGGAAAATATTGTAAGCCCAATCACAATTCCAATTAAACAATTGGTCATTTTAGGATTTAGTTGGTCTAGTGGATTAGTACAGCTACTTCTGTAGATAATGTACTGCCTTTGGTGACCTGCTAAAATGGGTTTTATATTTCCTATAATAAAATGACAAATAAGATATAAACTGCACCGATGACAGATTTGGGCGAGATTAGTTACTGGCCGGTCCCGGTTTCTTTGTCCGGTATCGTTTGCTGTGGTGTCCCTCCGGTTCACTACTGCTTTTGGCTCACTTACTTGTTACCCACATTGTTCCCGCCCTTATCCGTTCGAACGAGTTTAAGTCTCAAGTCTTCGTTGTTGTCTGGAGTTACTTTCCACAAGGTTGCAGAGGCTCTCTTGATCCGAGTATGGTGTATCCAGGAGTTCTGTCCCTTTACCTTAATTGCCGTGTAGGTGGTGAGGAGGACTTGAAAAGGTCCGGCCCACTGTGGTTCCAGAGTTTTTTCTGTAAGAGATTTAACATATACATAGTCCCCTGGTTGTATATCGTGAACAGGCCCATCCAGACCCCTACGACGTGTTCCCATTGCATGTTTTTCAATTCTTTTTAATTGTTTGTTTAGTGCCACCATATAGGAGGTCATTATTTCTTCACCAATTTGTGAAGACGTTCCCTTTTGTACCCCATAGGGTCGTCCATATAGAATTTCGAATGGACTAAGCCCTTCTCTTGCTCTTGGTCTGGTTCGTATTCGTATAAGAGCTAATGGTAAAGTTAGATTAGTTTCCTGACCCAACTTGACAATCTGTTGTTTGATTGGGTGATTCATTTTCTCCACCTGGCCACTTGATTGTGGTCGGTAAGAGGTATGTAATTGCCACTCTATCCCTAGATGGTGGCTAATTGCTTGTACTATTCTGGACACAAAATGTGGTCCTCTATCCGATGACATTACTGCTGCGACTCCAAACCTAGGTACTATTTCCTGGAGCAGTATTTTGGTTACTTCCCAGGCTTTAGCAGTTACGCACGGGAAAGCTTCTGGCCAGCCTGAAAAGGTATCCGTAAGTACTAATAAGTATCGATACCCCCCTTTTCTAGGGAGTTCTGAGAAATCAATCTGCCAACGTTGTCCCGGACCATTCCCCTTTCCGATTTTTTCAAGTTTCGGCTCTTTTACAACTTTAGGATTAGTCTGGAGACAAAGATCACATTGTTGAGTTACTTGTCTAACGGTAGTGGCTAAGTTTCGCGCTATTATGTTCCTGATGAGATCTTTATATAGGGCTTCTGCCCCCCCCTCCCCCCAGTGTCTTTTTCTATGTTCTTCTCGGACTACTGACCATATCATGTAGGAGGGAATTACTACCCTCCCGTGTGAGGGGTAGTAATTGGCCCACCCTTCCTCATTATATGACCCCTTTAGATCATTAATAAGTTTGCCGACTTCCTTTGTGTATTCTGGTTTACCTTCTAGAAATACCTGTCCATCAGGTATTAGCGCACCCTCTACCTTGATTGTTTCTCTAGCTGCTTGTTTTGCTTCCCTATCTGCCAGCTCATTTCCTCTTTCCAATTCTGTGCTCACTTTCTGGTGT